>NC_056730.1:327195283-327210283 GCF_019279795.1 Protopterus annectens | reverse complement strand
TATGGGAATCAAGACTTTGTCCAGCTCTTTTATTGGGTTTGGTTACTTTTAAGACCTGTTTGCTGGATGATCTAAGAGTTTGAGATGGAGTATAAGTATGTAGGATAGAGTGGAGTACTGGGTAGCCTCTAGGTTTCAAAATTAGTTTGTAGGCTAGAGTCAATTGGGTGTAACTGAGGTAGTGGGAAAATTCAAGCCAGTTCAGTTCAGAGATTGCTTGGCAATGGTGTGAATGGTTAAGCTTGTTTGAGACAAATTTGGCTATTTTGCAATAGCAGGATTGGAGTTTGTTGCTAAGAGAGGAGTGAAGGTTAGTAAAAATGGCACTTCCATATAGAAGAGGAGGGATGAGTAAGGTACTGGCCAGTTTAGTTCTGGTGTACTTGTGTAGGTAGATTTTATGACGGTAAACTTTGCCTAATTTAAAGTGAGTTTTCTTTATTGTATTTAGGATATTTGGCTCAAAGGTGAGTTTATCGTCGATTGTGATTCCCAGTAATTTTGCTGTCTTCACTATTTCAGTTTCTGTATTATCTAGTGAATGGATTTTGAAGTTGATATCCACTGCTTTTGTTGAGAAAAGTAAGAGTTTGTTTTTTGGGAGGTTTAACAACAGTTGTGCATTATTTAGCCAGGTTTCTATTGTTGTGAATGCATTTTGTGTGGCTGTAAGGAGACCTGGGAAATTATTGGAAGTTGTTACGATGGTAGAATCACCTGCATTTTGGATGAGTTTACTTTGTTGGGAGGCTTTGTGGAGATCATTGATAGATATGTTAAAGAGTAAGAGCCCTAGGATGCATCCTTGTGGGACTCCTATGTTGTTTGCCTGATACTCTGGTAGTTCATTTTGCCATTTGACTGATTGTTCCCTATTGTTTAGGCAAGAAAAAAATGTAAGAGAATTGGGGTTGCAACCTAGCTTTGCTAGCTGGTTTAGCAATTTGGCATGTGACACTGTATCGAAAACCTTTGATAGATCCAGTAGGATTACTAAAGTTGGGAGGCTGGTATCAATAGCTTTGTTTACAGTAACAGTGAAAGAAAGAAGGGCTGTAGTAGTGTTGTGAGCAGGACAGAAACCATGTTGAGTGGGGGCAAGAAGTTTGTTTTCAGAGAGGTATTTAAGTAGCTGAATCTGTACACATTTTTCTAAGATTGTTGACAATGGAGAGAGTATATAAATAGGATAATAGTTAGAGAGGGCATGGGAATTTCCACCTTTATGTAATGGAGTTATAATAGATATTTTCCACAGCTGGGGGACATAATCTTCTGAGACTGAGTGGTTTATAAGAGTGCTAACTGGCTATGCGATTGCTTTTGCTGCAAGTTGTAAATACTCAGGGGGTAGATTATCAGAGGAAAGAGAGCAGGGTTTTAGTTTGGTTAGGTGTTTGAGTATAAGGGAGGTTGGTACAGGTTGAATTGTAAAGGAAGAGGTTCATAGGTTAATAGGTTCATAGGTTTATACTAGGCTATCTGCCCCAAGGCATTTATAAGCCTAGCCTGAATTTTTTTATATGAAAAAATACTGTACCCATTAGTTTGTTGTGCCTCTGTCCAGCAGTGACACAGAGATGATTCCCGGGGTAAACCTACGATCTCCCATCCACAGGTCAAGATTTCTCTTGAACAGAGCCAGCGAGGTGCTCTGCCTCACATGGACCGGGACTCTATTCCACAGCATAGGGAGTCTCTGAGTGATAAATCTATCACTCCACACGTCCTATTTATATCCGTAAAGTTTAAGTCGCTTGCTCTAGTGGTTTTGGTGGATTTGGATTTTTGAGGTGGAGCATGTCCATTAATTCGGTTGGACATGGCCTTGTATGTCAGGCACATGTCACCTCTGAGCAGATGGTATGCGACTGAATAGAGCTGGAGTTTCTTCAATCTGGCAGCATATGACAGATTTTGGAGTCCCTTTATCCTTTTGGTGAGAAACTTTTGGGGTCTCTCCAATTGCTGCAGATGTCGGGCGAGATACATCCCGAATGGGGCATTGTACTCGATCATTGGTCTGATAAGTGAAGAGTACAGGGAACAATGACCTCACTAGATCTGGATGTGAATCCCTTCATGATCAGGTGGGCAATGTAGAAGGTCTTTCTAACCACTTTAGCAACGTGAGTGTCAAAGAAAGGCCACTGTCAACCTGGGTCCCCAGGTCCCTGATAACCTCTTCTGTGCTTAGTGGATTGCCACCTATATGGTAGCTTGGGGTTACCTTGTTTTTCGGTATGACTATACATTTTTGGCATTTAACTTCAGGCCATGGCTCTGGCACCAGCTATCTGTTTCCGTGAGTCCCTTCTGAAGGATATCCGTGTCCGATGCACTTTCCACTATGCGCCCAGTTTGCAGTCGCCTGCAAACTTTGTCAGCCAAAGACCTCCCATGTTGGCCTGTACTTGAAGTAGATGCCGAACAATAGGGGCCAAGGACCGAGCCCTGTGGGACACCACTTGTGACCGGCTTGGAGTCTGACATAGCGCCAGCAACTCTAACCCTGTGGGTTCTGTCCTTAAGCCAGTTTGCAACCCATCTTGTGACATATGGGTTTACATTTAAGCTGGTAAGTTTTACAATACCCGAGTGGGGTATTGTGTCAAAAGCCTTTGCAAGGTCAAGGTAGGCTGTATGGACTGCCTTTCCTCATCAATGGCCTTGGTGACTGTTTCAAGAAGTCGACCAAGTTCAAAAGGCATGATCTTCCGGGTCCAATGTCTGCAAGTCCCCTATATCTTTGTTTATGAGCTCCATTATGATCCTCCATAGCTTTGCAGACTAGACTTGTTAAGCTAATGACCAGGGTCCGTAGAGGCACCACCTTTGGAGTGGGACCACAGTTGCCGTCACGCCACTCCTTGGGCCGTATCCTGTGGTAAGGCTGAGATTAAACAGCTGCCTTATGCGGGTTTAATTCCTCATTTAGCTCGTGTAGCACACAGCCGGGGACACCATCCGGTCCCATTGATGCTGTGTTTTTAGCTTTAGAGAGCTTTCACCTGCGCATTTGAGATGTCCGGGAGGCTACACGCTGGGATAGTTATCTCTCCTTTAGGGGAGAGGGGTGAAGTTTGCACTGAACCTGTCTGCCAGTATGTTGGCAATGTCTGTGGGTTCAGTGATTTTTGTATCATTTTGGACTAATTCTGAGCATATCTGGGAGTTTCCACCCAGGTTCCTAACATAGCTGAAAAAGGCCTTATGATTGTCCTTTGAATCCATGGCAATTTTTCTCTCAAAATTGGCCTTAGTTGATTTTATGAGTGCTCGTATTTTTTACTAATAATGATCAGGGTGACTTTTATGGATTTTGTTCTATCATGTAATAGCTTTCTCCTCTTATTGTAAAGTTTGTTAATGGCTGGGGTCCACCAGACTGGTGGAAAGAGTCTTGGTTTTATTTGGGATTGCCTGATCCATGCAGTCCTGGAGGTGTTCATAGAAGGCATTTGTAAGGGCTTCCACAGCTTGGGTTGTGGTTTCCACTGTCTCAGGGGCCTTGAAGGATACCACACCAGTCTTGAGTAGTGTGAAGTTTGCTTAGAGAAGTTCTTCACTGTGGTCTTTTTGTTTTGGGGGGGGGGATGTGGATTTCCAGTGAGATTAGTTTATGATCAGATCTCACCAATGAGGGATAGCATTTTGTCCCCATGTTTGTGATAATGAGATCTAGTATATTTTCTCCTCTCGTGGGAACAGTGACTAGCTGTTCCATGGCATTTGAATTTATGAACGAAAGTTATGAGTATTGCTATAAGTACTAGAAGAAAGAAAGGTGGTACTGTCAAATATAGAACTATTTGTATCATTGGAGTTTGGGTGTGTGTTAGATGTACAGTGTTTGATTACTTTTTGAATGGTATGGATGAAGTGGGTGTTATGGGCAGTTTGTTGTGGTTTATTGTTAGGCGAGGGAGATGGGTTTTGTGAGGTGCTGGGATTAAGAAGAGAAGAGACAGATTTCCAGAACTTTTTTGGATTGTTATTTAAGGAGGTTAGCTTGGAGGAAAAGTATTCTTTTGTCCTGCATGACTAATTTCTTGCCTTTATTCATACGTTGATTGTAGTTAATCTCATTGTGTTGTGTCCTATTTTTTGTCATTGCTTCCATGTTCAGTCTCTGTCAAGGAGATGTTGTTTAGTTTGTTTAGTTAACCAAGGGGTATGGTTAAGTTTAGTTTGTTTATAGGTTCATGGGTTCATAGGTAGGTACTAGACTATCGGCCCAAGGGCCTAAGTAAGCCTAGCCAACAAGATTCCCTGGCTTACGCCACCCAAGAAAGTTATTTCCTTGTGCCCCTGTCGAGCAGAGCCACAGAAGTGATCCCAGGGGTGTATTTCCTATTTCCCATCCACTTATCAAGATTTTTCTTGAAAAGTGCTAATGAGGAACTTTGCTTGACTTAGATGGGTAGCTTGTTCCAGAGTATGGGAAGTCTCTGGGACAGGAATCTATCCCTCCAGCATGTCCTGTTTATTATGGTGACAAGTTTAGATCCCTAGAGCGTGTAGCTCGGAGGGATTGGGATTTCTTTAGGTATAGCATGTCCAACATCTCTGAGTCTGACATAGCTTTATATGTTAGGCAGAGATCACCTCGGAGTAGGCAATATGCTACAGAGTAAAGCTGGAGTTTTTTGAGACTGTCAGTGTAGGGCATCTGTTTAAGGCCAGTAATCCTCTTTGTGAGATACTTCTGTGGCCTTTCTAGCTGCCGCAGATGTCTTGTGAGGTACATTCCAAAAGGGGCGTTGTACTCTATAATGGCTCTAATGAGTGTTGAGTAGAGGGGAACAATGACCTCTTTTTTCCTGGATGAGAACCCTTTTGTGATGAGGTGTGCCACATAGAAGGATTTCCTGACTACTGTGGGCAATGTGATTATCAAAGGAGAGACTACTGTCCACCTGGGTCCCAAGGTCTCTTATCACACATTTGGCATTAAGTAGACTGCTGCCTATGTGGTGGTTCATGGGTAAAGAGTTTTTACCAAAGGGGATGACAATGCACTTTTTGGCACTGAGCTTGAGGCCATGGCTCTGACACCAGGCATCTGTCTCAGTGAGGTCCTTCTGTAGGTTGTCCACATCATTTGGGGACTTGACTATGATTTCTAGTTTGCAGACATCTGTGAACTTCATTAGCCAAAGGCCTTCTGTGTTAGCCTGTACTTCAGAGAAGTAGATACCAAACAGGAGAGGTTCCAGGACTGAACCCTGTGGTACTCCACTTGTCACTGGTTTGAAGTCAGATTTGGAGTCTGCAACGTTTACAGTGTGAGTTTTATCAGTGAGCCAGTTGGCAACCCATCTTGTGATGTAGGGATTTATACCTAGTTTAGTGAGTTTAGCTATAATTCCAGAATGGGGAATGGTGTCGAAAGCCTTGGCGAGGTCAAGATAGGCTGTGTGAACCACCTTACCCTCATTTGCGGCTTTGGCGACTGCCTCAAAGAAGTCGATCAGGTTCAGAAGACATGATCTGCCTTTCACAAACCCGAACTGGGTGGGGTCCAGAGTTTGGAGGTTATCAATGTCTTTGTTTCTGAGTTCCATGATCATACATTCCATGGCCTTACAGACCAGGCTCATCAGGCTAATAGGGTGATAGTTCCTGGGATCAGGGGTAGCTCCCCCTTTGTGGAGTGGGATAACCGTTGCTGTGCACCATTCAGTGCACCATTCAGTGGGCACAAAGCCTGACATGAGGCTATGATTGAACATGGTGCTTAGGTGGGGAGCCAGTTCGTTCTGAAGTTCGTGTAAAATGCAGCCTGGGATGTTGTCCGGTCCCATGGATGCTGTGTTTTTGGCTTTAGAGAGTGCAGCTTTTACCTGCATAGTTGTGATTACAGGGACTCTGCATTCTTTCTGTATAGATATGAGCTGTTTAGGGGGTGAGAGGGAGGTAAAGTTAGCACTGAACCTATCTGCTAGGATGTTGTCAATATCAGTTGGTTCTGTAATTTTCGTGCCATTGTGCTGTAATTCAGAGCAGATCTGGGTGTTGCCATTGAGATTCTTGACATAGCTATAGAATGTTTTGTAGCTGTCCCTAGAATCAGTGGTGACTTTGTTTTCATAGCTAGCTTTGGAGGATCTTATAAGGGATCTTACCTTCTTACTGAGGCTGACCAGGGAGCTCCCCCACTCATGGGATTTTACTCTCTTTCACAACAGTTTCTTCCTTCTGTTTGTTTATGGCAGGGGACCACCAGATTGGCTTCCTTTTTTTGGAGGATAGCATCTTGGTTCTGTTTTGGGATATCATGATCCATGCACTCGTGTAAGTGCTTATAGAGTGCATTTGTGTAGGATTCTGCAGTCGTAACTGTATTGTCCATCTGCATGGGTGTCATGAAGTTCGCCACTTCTGTCTTAAGAAGCATGAAGTTGGCTTTGGAGAAATTTTTTACCATGGTTCCCTTAATGGGAGTCGGGGCAGGATGTGGATATCTAGGGTGATTAGCTTATGTTTGGATCTGGCCAATAAGGAGTTGACTTCAGGTGTGGAACACCGGTCACTTATGCTGGTAATGACTAGGTCTAGGATATTATTGCCCCTGGTGGATAAATTGATCCAGGACATTGGAATTTATGAATTCCAGGAAGAGTTGAGTGAAGGAGTTGGTACATGAGTAGTTTTCCCAGTTAATGGTGGAGTAGTTGAAATCGTGCATTATTAGGGTATTTGGTTGAACCCTAATAATATTTTCCAGTATATTAAGAAAAGAGGAGTGGGAATCCTGGGGCATGGTGGGGGATCTGTAGCAAGCTACAATTTGGATTGCAGTTTGGCCCAGAGTTAGTGGCGTTTGGATAACCTCTGATGCATTATGCTGAGCAACTAGCCTGGAGGTGTGGATATCCTTAATGAATATGGATACACCTCTGCCTTTGGTGTTCCGGTCCAGGTTAGGTGGCCAAAAAGTGTGGTATGGGTTATCGCCTGGTAATGCAGGGGTGCTTTCTGGAGCCTTTAACCAAGTCTCAGTCACTGCACAGATATCAATGTTCTCCATTTTAAGGAGTGCCTCGAAGGAGTGCATTTTGAGATTTAGACTTCTAGCATTGAGTAGCATTACCCTAAGTTTTTACTTGCCTGTTCCTGTTACAGTGGTGAATTTGTTATTTGAACCTTGCCTAAAAAAGGCACTATAGGGGTGGCAAGAGCCTTAGCCAGTATCTGGAATCCCAGGGGTGACAGGTGCAGGCCTTCTCTGGCAAAGCATTGTGGTCTGTCGACCATGTCATCCCAGGCAGACAGATACTGGATCCCCTTAGAAGGAAACAAAAAGCTTAGCCAATTGTTGAAGTCAATCATTTTGTCTTTCTACTGCAATATCATTCTGGGCAAAGACAGGATGCTACTCAGGGCTAGGGTCATACTTGCCTGGGCTACAAGATCGGAGAGCTCTTCCATGTCCCTTTTCATGTAGTCCAGGGAGGTACATCTCAGGTTATTCACACCAACATGGACAGTGACAGAGTCATATTTGTACTTGTTGTGGAGCGACCTGAGTGCATGGGTTATGTGGCGGATCCTGGCACCTGATAGGCAGCTGACAGTAACATTCTCCTTGTTTAGTCTGGTGAGTGGGACATCAGTGTGCCTGACTATAGAGTCACCTATGACTAGTGTGTTGGGTACATTGTTTTGCCTTATGGGCTGTGGTTGAGTGACACACTGAGTCTGTGGACTGTGTGTCTTTTGGGTTGTGTTGGGGGGGTGGATGGTGCTTGCATTTCTGCTTTGGAGGTGTCTGTTGCTTGAGCAGATTATTACTGAGAGTATCCGCAAATGTTTTTGTGTTTCTATGTGTGGATTTTGGTGGTGTTCCTTTAGTGGGACTATGTGATGAGTGTGGTGTGGTGCAAGTTTTTACCTTCTCCTCTTGACTGTCAAGTTCGGTCTTGGATGGAGAGAGCTTTACCTCCAGTTTGACTAGATAAGTGCATCTCACAGGTTGTAGTGTTGGGTGGTAGGAGAAGAGGGTTGTCTGTGTACATGAGGCAATTGCTACATTGCCCCAAGATGCCCAGATTCATCAGATAGACAGGAGAGAACACTGGGAGCTGACCCTTGGACATGCCTGAATAAAAAACTATTTTCCTCTAGACAAGTGAGGAAAGTGAGTAAAAGAGCTGTTTTTCTCTGAGCAAGTGAGGAAAGTAAGTACAAAAACTGTTTTCCTCTAGGTAATGAGGAAGGTTGAGTGCTGTAGTAATTTGTAGCTTATTTAATGCTTACAACAAGTTCTGAACAAGTGCTGAGAACAAATAAGCAAATTCAAGTGCCAAAACTAAGAATCTGTATCTGAACGAGACTAGTTACAGGAAAGAAACACGTGCAAATGCAGGCTTTTAAATCAGAAAGTTGGAAGAGATGGAAAAATTGCCAAAACTGCCAATAACTCCAATTTCTGGGGCAGAAACCGCTCTTTATGTGGTAGATAGGTTACCTGGTTCTTACCACTCCCACTGATAAGCTAGCAGGCTTCCCTCCAACACAGAAAGGCTTTGGGGCCTCAGGATCTTACAAACAGTCCTGGATACAGCAAATCTGTATCTGGGCTAGACTAGTTACAGGAAGGGGGGGAGGAAGTGCAAATGTGGCCTTTTAAATCAGGAAGTTGAGAGAGAATGAAAAACTGTCCAAAAGGCCAGTAACAATTTCTGGGCCAGAAACCACTCCTTATGTGGTAGATAGGTTGCCTAGTGCTTACCACTCCCACTGATAAGCTAGCAGGCTTCCCCCAAACACAGACAGGCGCGGGGGACTCTGAAGTTTACAAACAGTCCTGGATATAGCAAATCTGTATCTGGACTAGACTAGTTACAGGAAAGGCAGGAAACAAGCGTATTTTTTTTTTTGTTACAGTTAAGCAGAACACAGGGAGATTCTAGCAAAGTTTTTTTTTTTGTAAAAGAAAGGGAGAGAGGAGAAGCAAAAGATAATTCAAGGTTAAGAAACTGAGTGTGTTGGCCTTCTCAAATGGTCTCTCTGTATTAGATAGAATGAGCTAATGATATTAGACTGGGAGGAGTGTCCCAGATCAAATTTACAGTACAGGCAGGCAACTGTAAAAACACCAAGTATAACAGCAAGACACCAACAGGGAGGGTAGGGGACAATACTAAAGCTACTAGCCTACACTCTTTTAGACAGTAAACAATACAGAAACATTTATCACAGCAGAAGAACAGCAGTGAGTCACAAAATGAAAGTTTTAAACAGATAAAGGAGCAAGGAGACTCTACAGAATGCTTTTAACTGCAAACAAATCAGTTATATGATACACTCCTTAGCAGGAAATCAGAACAAACAAATGGGTGCTTAACAAGTACAGAAAATATCAGGCCCTGTAAGGCAGACAATTTTAGTTTAGCCGCGCAGATTAGTTAATAGCAATAAAATACAGTAAAATATATGCAGCATGCAATAAAAAGTGCTATGCTAGAAGCAATAACTAGTAAAAATAAGCAAAAAAAAAAAAAAAAAAAAAAACAGGATACTTATTGTTATATATCTGAGATCAGAATTTTAGTCAATGCCCCTCCTTCACTGGGCTCAATGTGTATAAGCAGAAATCCTCTCAAATTTAGGGCTTAAATACCAGAAGATACAACCTTAAACAACTTTTTTGAAAAAAGCTCAAAAGAACCAATGAGTGCTTACTCCAAGCCCTAGACCACCCAACCCCCTCCAGCACCCAATCAACACAATCCTGCCATGAAGGTAAAGAAAGGCTTTGGCTAATTCAAGATGGCCTGGTCATGTGCTGAGAACAACCACTGCAAAAATAAACATGCCCAGAGACAGCAAATCTGAACTGGGACAATACTAAAGCTACTAGCCTACACTCGTTTAGATAGTAAACACTACAAAAATGTTTATCACAGCAGAAGAACATCAGTGAGCCACAAAATGAAAGTTTTAAACAGATAAAGGAGCAAGGAGACTCTACAGAATGCTTTTAACTACAAACAAATCAGTTATATGATATACTCCTTGGCAGGAAATCAGAACAAACAAATAGGTGCTTAACAAGTAGAGAAAATATCAGGCCCTGTAAGGCAGACAATTTTAGTTTAACCATGCAGATTAGTTAATAGCAATAAAATACATAAAAATATGCAGCAGGCAATAAAAAATTGTTGTTTGTCTTTCGGCTTTTCCCGGTTAGGGGTCACCACAGCGGAACTCCGGCTCGCTAATGATTGGCAGTTGGTTTTTATGGTGTCGAGTTGCCAGCCTGATGCCCAACCTTCAATGAAGGCATGCCCATTCAACGCATGTTTTTCAAACACCCACTCAACCGCGGGGAGGACATGCAGACTCCACACAGAAGACACTCCCAACCCAAGCCAAGAATTGAACGGGAGAACCTCTTGTTGTGAGGCAACAATGCTACTGCTGCACCACCGTGCAATAAAAAGAGCTATATATAAATTGCTAGAAGCAATAACTAGTAAAAGTAAGCAAAAAAATAGGATACTTATTGTTATATATCTCAGATCAGAGTTGTAGTCAATGCCCCTCCTCCACTCGGCTCAGTGTGTATAGTTTGATTCAAATAGGGGCTAGGCTATTAAGGGTTTCTAGAAAGAGTTTGTTAAAGTAGTTTATGACATCATCTAGGGGAAGGGTAGTTAGTGGAACCCAGTTTTGTGCCTTCAATATGTTTATAAAAAGTGGTTTGGTCAAAGTGGGTGAGATTCCTAAATGTTTTGTTTGAGTGTGTTTTAGCTATTTGAGCATGAGTTCTATGGGTATAAGCTGGTAGGTGGTCACTTAGTGTGTTAGGTAGGGTGCATGCGTTTGAGTAGTTGTGTGGGTGGGACACTAGTATCCAGCCTAAGGTGAATTCTTTAGGTGTGGATAGACCATGGGTAGGAGTTGTGATAAGCTGTGTGAAGCTATATAGATTTATACTGTTGAGAATGGGAAGCTAGGTTTTGCCAAATGATGTTGGTTTCCCCTAGGATAATGGATTCTTGTGATATATTGTGATTTATCCAGGATAGGAAATCTTAAAGAATGAGTATGTTGTGGCCTGGGGGAATGTAAAGTACAGCTATGGATAGATGTTTATTGTTGTTCAGTTGAAGGGATGTAAGTAGAATTTCAAGGTTGCCAAAAGAAGGGATTGCTTTGGGGTCAGTTGTAATAGTTAGGGTATTTTGATAGACTAATGCTCTACCCCTGCCCTTTTTGTAAAGTCTACCTGAGCGAATAATATTATAACCTTGTGGAAGAATTGCAGTGTCAGCTATGTGAGGTTTTAGCCATGTCTCAGTTACTGCTATGATATCTGGGATGTGAGTGGATAGCCAGGCCTGAAATTCTGTGATTTTATTACAAATACTGCATGTGTTTACTGTTATTAGATGACAATGTTGATTTTTAGGAGCAAGGGAGGGTATAGGGGGGTTATTTGGACCAGGATTGGGATGAATATCTCTGCATTGTGTTACAGTAAGGAGAAAGAGAATAATAGTGTATGGTTGATTGTTTTTGAAAGGGGTTTAGGCAGATGATGAAAGAGTAATTTGTGTTTGGTGCTGGAGGGGGATAGTTTTAATTTGGCTGTATTTAGAGTGCAGCATGTAAATAAAGAGGGTGAGATGGAAGCATTTGCACTTCCCAGTGGTGGCTGGTGACTTCAAATCAAAGGGGAGTTGCAGGAGACAGCTAAATGGGTGGGGTCAATGGGAATGGGTGTGGCCAACTAGAAAGGGGCGGAGCTATGCTCAAAAACCACAAAAACTAACTAAATACACTGCCCTGGGTGCCAAACCGTCATTATGAGAGTCCAATCAAGACAAAATGAAGTGCAGAAGAATAAAATATTTCAATGCATTGGCTGCATGACAGCTTACTTAATATCTAGATGGAAACAAAAAGGTTGTGAGGCATGAAAAAATAAATTACTTTTTAAATACATTAATGGAATGCCAGTCAAAATCAAGTATAAGAAAAACAAGCAGCACTCAACTCAAACCACTTCTTGCACTGCAGTTCTAATTATAATTTATATTCAGCTTTATTAAAGTACCAAGTAACATGCTGAAAGTAGAAATCTCTGATGCCCCCACTTGTAAAAATGTTTCTTATCCAAAAAAAGACCTGCTGCCTGACAACTATCTATTTGTTTCATGGGGAAAACATGATCAAAGTAAAAAATGAAAAGCAAACAAGAAATAAGCTCAAGATACATTGCTTAAAAGGATTATTGTACAGGTTATGGACCACACAATTGGCATTCTGTTTAGTTTACGGGTAAAGCCTGCAGAGATGACTGGAAGTCTCCAAGTGTAATGAGCTTCTTAAAATAATGTAATCCTGTCCTTTATTACAAATATTATCATATGCATTTCAATACCCGAGGCCTATACATTATTTAATTAAGTACTCTCTACATGGCAACAACAGAAAGGCTTTCAATGTTGGCAATTCTTTAACAGTATGCTTATTAAAGCTTACTTGCATCTTACGATCTCAGCCAAGCTTACCTGATGATGGTCATTAAAGTATTGCTACTTAAACACAGAGCAACAGGCACTTTGAGTAATAAGCATAAATCAACAGTACAAAAAATATGACAGAAACCAGACCACTCTGCAAAAATCAAGGACAGATGAAAAGCCACTCTAGTACTTGTGTCTACCTTGGATGGGGGGGATACTCTGCACATTTACACTGCATAACTACTCCTTGCCTTGCTTCGACACATCCAGAGTCACTACATGGGGGAGTGGGGTGCAACAAGTATGTCACAATTTGAAATGTCTCTGGCTGACTGTGATGGCCCTGACACATTGGTCATAACTCTCAACCTCAGAGCAAGAAATCTGGACAAAGCCATACAAAGAAGTGAGACAAAGGCCCAAAAATAAGGACAATTTTTAAAATATTGCTCTTATAAACTTAGAAAGATAATAGAATAGGTCTTGCATTAGTATGAATTTTCTGAATGGTATGAAATATGAAACTGAAATGTCTGTCATTATTTTCTAACTTCAATCTTTAATGATTTGTCACTAATTTGCCAAAAAAACACAATTTTATGAGAAATGAACCAAAAATGTGATGTAAAAATATAAAATAGCCACACAATAGAGCTGGGAACCTGTCAAAGAAGGGTCACTTTAATATTAGTACTGTTAACTTGAGTAGCTGACAAAATAAAAGAATCTACATGCATTTCTGAAATAAAAGTAATCTATAACTCTGATTATTACAGTTATTTCTTAATTATAAACCCTCCATGTTTTCCTCCAAAAGTGCTATTTTGCACAGGGATTATTAGGAGAAGAGCAACATTTTGAGCCAAAATCAGGGACAGTTGAGAGGTTTGGCTATGCCTAATTCTATAAAGCAATTTATTTGCATGTACCTCTCAACCTGTTAATGCAATAAATCTGGACAAGGCCAAATATATTGTGGTAACATATAAACAGTACTAAAAATTGCTCTTGTATAAACTGAGACAGTTGATAGAACAGCAGGTCTTACTTTAGCATGCATGTTTCTGAAGGTTATGAAGTCTGAAACTCAGTGTGTCATTATTTAGTGACTTAATTCCTAAATGATTTTGCCAGAAAACCACAAATTTTATGAGGAACAAACCACAAATAAGAAGCAAAAATCTATTCATTCTTTGAAAATCTGGACAGTTGGGTGGTATAGTTCAGCTGGGGCTGTCTTTAAGTTTGCCGCCCTTCCCCCTCACAAAATCATGGAGCCTCCCCCTGCAGCCATTCTAATGACCCATTAATTGGCTATTTCACTCCATTTACCATAAACACTAATGTGCATACTGATTTACTTCTATGATGATTTGGACTTCATTTGAAAGTTTTATTTTTCATTTTACAGCACAAACACTAAGACATCTGCTAAACAAACTTAGCATTAAAACTACTCTGCCCTTGAAACTCACATTCATTGAAACAGCATTTTACCAGTGGCAGATAAACATTAATTCTGGGCTGTTTTCAAATCATAGGCCCCTTGCATATGAAACATACATGTGCTCTTTGATACACCTTCCTATTGTTTTGAACATTTTCCAGTAAACAATGAAACAAAATGCATGCACCAATAATGACAAAACTGCCCAGTTCAGAACATTTCCATCATAAGTCTACTCAAACTTCTACAGTCCACCATTATCACTAAATATGCACAATTCTACAGTCCACCATTATCAGTAAATATGCACAATTCTACAGTCCACCATTGTCAGTAAATATGCACAATCTCTGAAGTAAAAAAGTAATCTAAATAATTCCACATTAAATAAATCTATAACTAATGAAGAGGTTGCTGCTAGCAAACACCTTTATATTTCATGGTTTCATCGAAAAATAAAGTGTCTGATGCCCCTGAGGAATAAATTGCCTATATTACATTAAAAATGATAAGCTAGTAATATTGCAATAGGATATGGATGGCAAACTGATAACAGGCTCATAGTTAGTATCTTAACTTTTTCAGTACGGCAGCATTCACTGTAGAACCAACAACCTTCTGCATCAAAAGCAAGTACACAACATGTTGTGCTATTAACAAGGCAAGCTGACTTAGCATAAGCAGCACTAAACTTCTCTTCCCCTGCAGCTCTCAGCTACTTGTAAAATCTATTCAATACTCAACTGCATCTCAACTTCGCAACACAAGAAATCTGGAAAAAGCCAAATTTATTGGGGGGGGGTCAAAAAGCCAAAAACCAGGTACACATTAAACATTGCTTGTATAATCTTGGAAAGTTGCTAGAATAAAATTCTGTGTTACCACCATACATTTTACTGCCAAGGTCCCTGTGCAAAAGAGTCAGAACAACATACCACTATGCCAAATTAGCTGCTTTGTGAAAGAAAAATGCTGTGCTACCACCATACATTTTACTACCAATGTCCCTGTGCAAAACAGTCAGAGCAGCATACCACTATGCCAAATCACCTGCTTTGTGAAAGAAAAATG
>NC_056730.1:327175283-327190283 GCF_019279795.1 Protopterus annectens | reverse complement strand
GGACCTCCAGCGAGATTAGTTTGTGATCTGATCTCACCAGTGAGGGGTATACTTCGTGTTGAACATTGTGCTCCCATGTTCGTGATGATGAGATCAAGTATGTTTTCTCCTCTTGTGGGATGGTGACTAGTTGTTCCATGGCATTTGAGTTTATGAATTCCAGGAACTTTTGGGCTAGGGTGTTTGGGCTTGAGTAGTGTTCCCAGTCTATATTAGGTAATTGAAGTCACCTAGTATGATGGTGTTTGGTGATACATTTATCCCTCTAGTGTTTGCAGGAAGGCCATGTGAGGTTCCTGAGTTTGTGAGGGTGGCCTGTAACATGCTACAATTTGCAGAGCAGTCTTGCCTATGGTTAATTGCACCTGGATGGTCTCCGATGCATCGCGGTTACCAGTCTTGAGGTGTGGGTGTCCTTGATGAATATGGATACCCCTCCTTTCTTGGTATTGTCCGGATTTTGGGGCCGAACGCATGATAAGAGGTAAAACCTGATAGTGCTGGGGTGCTCTCAGGAGCCTTGAACCAGGTTTCTGTCACTGCACAGACATTGATGTTCTCCATACTGAGAAGGGCCTCGAGTGCGTGCATTTTGAGATTTAGACTTCTGGCATTGAGCAGCATTACCCTTAGTTTTTTTCCTTTTTGTGTTCTAGGGTGGTAGGTTTAGAATTTGAGCCTTGCCTAAAAAGGCACTATGGGGTGGCAAGAGCCTTTGCCAATATCCGAATCCCAGGGTGACAGGTGCAAGCCGCCTTGAAGCAGCGTGGCTTGTCCAGCATGTCATCCCAGGAAGACAGACATTGATCCCCTTTGAATGACACCAGAGTTTAAGCCAATTGTTAAAGCTGATCATCTTATCTCTGTATTGTGGCATCATTCTTGGTGAAGGTAGGATACTGCTCAAGGTCAGGGTCATACCTGCCTGGGCTACATAATCAGAGAGCTCCTCAATGTCTCTTTCATGTAGAACAAGGAGATACGTCACAGGACGCTTACACCAGAGTGGGCAATGACCAAGTCAGATTTGTACCTGCTGTTGAGAGACCTGAGTGCTTGCGTTATGTGGCGGATTCTAGCGCCCAACAGGCAGCTTACTGTGACCTTCTCCTTACTCAGTCTGGTGAGCGGGACGTCAGTGTGTCTGACTATGGAGTCACCAATGACTAGTGTGTCTGGCATTGTGTTTGGCCTTAAGGGCTGTGACTGTTTGACACTCTGACTGTGAGGTCTATGTGTTTCAGGTGTTGTGTTCTGAGGTGGTGGTTGTTTGGGTGTCTGCTTTGGTGGCCTCTGCTGTTTTGGTAGATTTTTGATCAGAGCCGAGTATGTCTTTGTGTGTTTATGTGTATGATTTGAGGTTGTGATGGTACTATGTGAGACTGGGTCTATAGTGTGTGTGGTAACCTTTTCCTCCTGACTGGTCTTGCCAGTCCTATGTTGAGAGAGCTCAGCCTCCAGTTTGGCCATATAGTTGCATCTCTCATGTATTTGTGTTTTGTGGGAGGAGGAGAGGGTTGTTCAGTGTACATGAGGCAATTGTAACATTGCCTCAATATTCCCAGGTTCACCAGCTGAGCAGGAGAGGACACTAGCAACTGATCCCTCGACATGCTAGAAGGACTAGACAAAAACTTTAAAAGAGATTCCGGGGGACGTGGGTGACCGAGAAATGGGGTTTGCCTTTTTGGGGTGCTATCTATAAGAGTGCCGTATCAAGGTAATAAGTACTGTAGGAGCAAGTGCTAGGTTTAACAGATAGAGAAAAGTCTACTTGGAGTCAAGTAGAGATGATCTTTTAGGTATTAGAGAAAGTGCTAGTAACAGGGATGCTTAAAGGTAAGATTGAAAAGAATGCACTCTGCAGTGTGCACTAGAGAAGTTAGATATGAAAGTAGGTAACTTGAGTTTTACCTGTTTAAAAAGTTAAGGTTTAGTGGAGAGTTATTATTTTTAAAACAGCAAGATGGACTGAAAGGGGTGGTTACTTTTGTATTTTGGTACTATGAAATACTGTAGGATGGCCAATAAATTTAAATAATTGAAGGGGTGGGATTTCAAAAGTGATGGTTTTGTGATTACTCACATAAGCCAGTGAAAGTAGAGAGAAATGAGATATATGGTCAGATTAACATAAGAGGTGGGCAACTAGAAAGACAGTGCTATTTAACAAGACAACTTAAATGGGTGGAAGGGAGGGAAAAAATTCTGCCTGACTCAGAACAGAGAGAGCTGTGGTCTCTTTTGAAGTTTTAATATGCTGTTAAAACAGAATGCAAGCAAAACACAAGGTAAAGAAAACAAACTACAGTATTCAAAATATAGAAAGGCAATACAGAAATACAAAAAATAACAGCAAACTAACCTTTCCTTCACAGCAAAGTGTAGCAGAGTCTGGATGAGCCTTTCTGGTAAAATATTAAATATTAGCATTATTTGTGTTTTCAGGATTTTGAGTTTCAGGATTTTGGGCTTTCAGGATTTTGGGCTTTCAGGATTTTGAGTTTTCAGGATTCTGAATGTTCAGGCTTTTGGTTTCATGATTTTGATTTTCAGGCTTGTGATGTTTCAGGCTTCTGAATGGGAACCATATATATATATATATATATATATATATATATATATATATATATATATATATACACAAACACACACATCTATCTATATTAGTCTCTTCAAAACCAGTCCACAAGGAACAATGAAGCAACAGAGAACATGAAATATTCAAATATTTATTATAAACAAAATACAATGACCTGAAAGCTTGCTTTCAGAAACTTCCTTCCTTCATTAGGTAGCTAAAACGCTGTTACAGAGACACAATTTAAATACTTGTATAAATCCATCAATAATACAATTACTATACATTATTTAAATCTTCCAGTGTTAATAATGCCCTTTCTTGAATTTCAAACCTTTGCCCATTTAAAAGGCCATGTTCAATGGCAAGATATTGAATACAGCTTTTGCATTCCATTTCTGCCTTTTTGTGGGGTTAGTTTACAGTGTCTTGCAATTCTGTGCTTATTTTCTCATAAAATATTAACTTTTATGGGAAAATAAGATTTAAAAAGTCTGTGCTACCACAGTTGGTTGTCACACCCTTCCTAATGTGTGGACATGGAGGGCATGACCAGATAACGGTCTCCTTGGGGATGAAGCACTTACATCCCAAGTATAACAACAAAGTAAACAAAATTTAAAAAGATAAATTAATAAATTTTGAAAATTAAAATGCTCCAGCAGAGTACTTGGAACATATCCCCTTTTTTGGTCCCTAATAGACTGTTCCAGGTGTCCTGTTGCAGCAGATTATGCCCCTTCTTTTTCAGTCTGCTGTATATTACAATGAGCAGTATTAGGCACCCCAAATTACTGACAATGATGTCTGTGACATAAGGCATATGTTTTGCATCCAGCAAGGTCAATAAATAAGTGCATTTTTATTTTTAATTTATGCTGTTAAAAAAAAATACCTACAAATAATTAAAAAAAAATGTGTGGCTAAGAAACATGGATTCCTTTGGGCAGCTGACATTCAAATCATATCAGAAGGAAAGATGGACCTTTCAACATGACATTTAAGTAAGGGTTTCAAAAAAACATTTCATTAAGCCATAAGTTAGAATTGGTAGTAAAATGTTGTGCCAGTGAGATTTATAAAATTATTTATTAGAATTAGGCCCCTCCCCAACTATCAACAGTTCAGCTTTTAAACATAAAATTGATAATCAGCCTTGTGGTTAGTAATGTTATTATGTGTCTAAGTAAAGCATTATGTATAAGTTAATAGAAAAGTAGAAAATATCCATATCAAGTTACAGCAATCAAGCTGTTAGATGCAGTGTTTTATGTACTACCACAGTCCCATGATTACCTGGCATACTGTTGTAGAAACAGACAGCTATTTGATGCGAAGTATGTCGCTTAATAATGTTTGGAGCATGCCCATCACAAAGGGTTACCACACACTCCCTGTCCTATAAAAAGTATCTCTGTCCATAGGAGTTTCCATTGTACTGCAGTGACAGAATCTAGCAATGTAGAACATGTAACACATTGCCTACTGAGGCAGTGTACATATGGACTATACGTCTGTGTAGATGCATGAAGCAAATCTGCATGTCACATGTCTGCTCTGTCCACTAATTGTTTCTCCCCCTGATATATATCCTCTCCATCCATCTCTCCATGTGTAATGGGCTCCTCACTCTGTAGCCTTGCTGTGCTTGGGTATAGGTAACAGTGCTTTCTCCAAGCATGACTGGCCTCATTCAGTGCTCCTTCCTATAGTGCTGTTGTCTATTGAGCAGAGCTCCCTCTCAGCTTAAGTCATTGCAACCTGGTTAGCTCATATGCTGACAAACACCACAAAATCACAGTTATAGATCTTCTGGATATCACTTATGCCCTTCCACTTGAAGAATGCTAAGTAGTGATACTAGTAAGACTGTACATTGACACAAATTGTACTTGCACTTGTACTTGATACAGAATATAATCTGATAAATACTGCACCTCCCTGCATAATTCTGCATATAACACTGTGTTTGACAACTATAGTCAGAGTCAATGATCTCTGAGTGATGCATATTCAAAATTATTCAAGCTGTATCAGAAATGTAAGTGCATGCAATATGCAGTTTGACATAGTATGCATTGTAAGCCTTATACATGGAGTTTACTTCATTCAGTGGAATGAAATATTAAGATTATCCCACTATGAATACATAATAAACATTTTGTGTCGGATCATCCAAAGCAAGCCAAGTGTCAATCAGTCTTTTAATGATATACTTCATTTAAATTGTTTGAAACTACATGTTTAGTTTCCCAAGGTCCCTTGAAGCAGTCATGCACCTGCATACAAACATATTTAGGCCACTGCTAAGCCCATGTTTCCTTTGTTACAGCATCCTCCATCTACACTTCATTTATATGTCTTTGTTTAGCAGGAAAGTCTTACTGGGTAATACCCATTTTCAGCAGGGGCCCAGGGAGAAAAGCTTCATTTTTTTACATTGAATTATACTCAGTTCCAGTCAAACACTAAGAAGTTACATCTCTATTTGCATTTATACACAAACAGTAGTTACATTTAGGCATTCTAAAATTTTACAGAGGTAGAAGTTACTAAAGAGAAAGCCCGCATGCAACTTAATGGATTGTACAGGCAGCAGTTATGTATAAAAATTGTTTTGTCATGCCATTGAGAGGTTGAGAGTATTCTGTTTAAGAAGAGTATTCGGAGAGTATCGTACAATGAGCACAAAGTCTTAACCTGGTGATGAGGGTGTCCAGGACCAAGACTGATTAAAATGTTGTTTAGGCAGTGGTTTAAATTAAAACTATTGAGTTTGTCAGAGAGTTTTATTTGTGAAGGAATACTATTCCAGAGTTTAATAACATGTTGGGAGTAGATCAAGTCTCTTGCAACATTATTTGACTTATTTGTGAATAGTAAAAATTTGTTACTAGAACGGAGGTTCCT
The DNA here is from genome assembly GCF_019279795.1 of Protopterus annectens. Taxonomy (NCBI): domain Eukaryota; kingdom Metazoa; phylum Chordata; order Ceratodontiformes; family Protopteridae; genus Protopterus; species Protopterus annectens. The sequence continues at coordinate 327,184,792 of NC_056730.1, read as the reverse complement.
TGCTGGACACTAGGGCAGTAATACGTTTTGTAGTGCAGGGCATTTTTCTGAATGATGAATAAGTTTGTGTGCTGTAGTAAGTTGCGGATATGTTAGGTAGTTGTGTAGTTCAAGCCAGTTTAATTGATTTAAGCTATGACAATGGTGGGCCCTATGAGTGAGATTGGTGGCAAATTTAGCTAATTATAGCAGGAGGTGAGTTTCTTTCTTTGAGTATTGTTTGTTTGGATAGGAGCGACGTATAAGAAAGTTGGCAATAAGAAGGTGGTGGCTAGAGTTTTTCTTGCAGTATCTGTAGGGAATCCATTGATCCTATAAATGGAGCCTAGTTCCTTGTGTGTAGATTTAATAGTATGTAATATATGCTGGTCATATTTGAGATTGTCATGTATTATAATGCCTAAAAGTTTACTGTGAGTTACAGTTTCAATGGCAGTATTATTTGCTGATTTTACGGTAAAAGATTGCTTTTTATTTTGGCAACTTTTTGAGGTAAAAAGCATTAACTTAGTTTTCTTGGGCTGAGTAGGTGGTTTGATTCTTTGAGACATTTTTCTACAGATGAAAAAGATTTTGGGGTAATATCTTGGAGCTTATTTATTGTTGAGGCTGCACATATTAATGCTGAGTCATCTGCATACTGAACTAAACTAGCATGGGGAGTGGAGATTATTAATAAATATATTAAGTAGGAGAGGACCCAGGATAGAGCCCTGTGGGACACCAATAGTAATTGGTTGAAAAGATGACTTGGTTTGTTGCTTTCCAGATAGGTAACTAAGTTACCATGACAAGGAGTTTTGTGAAAGTCCTCTTGAAGAGAGTCGAATGGGTAGTTGCTGTTGCCAGACAGTATCAAATGCCTTTGACAACTCTAAAAGCATGGTGGACACAAGCATACCATTATTTTTATGCTGATGTATTACATTGTTAAAATGTAGTAGAGCAGTAGTGGTGCTGCACTGGGGCCTACAGCCATGTTGTGTTTCTGACAGCAGGTTATTTGAGGTTAAGTATTACATCAGTTGCATATGGATGCATTTCTCTAATATTTTGGAGAGGGGGAGACAGAATCACTACTGGTCTGTAGTTTTTAAACTCTGCAGATGTGCCACCTTTGTGCAATGGTATGGTGATGGGATATATCTTTCTGCTATGGATCTATTAATTAGCATGAACACAGGGAAGGCTACGGCTTCTATGGCCATTTTTAGGTAGTCAGATGGTAGTTGGCCTACAGCTACAGAGGTAGTTTTTAGTTTAAGGAATAACTTCATTATAAGTGAGGTGAGTTTTAGACTAAGCTGTTTTGGTGATTTTGGTTGAATAGGAGTAGTATTGGGGTATTAGTCTCTAAGTGAGATAATATTGATTGCATAAAGTAGGAATTAAAATGGGGATAGAGTCTGTCATATTGTCTGTCTTTGGAGAGGAAGTGGTGGTCTTGCCAGGGTTGAGTACTTTAGTGATGACCAGAAGTGTTTTGGGTTTTTTTATGTCTAAATTGCAGGAAGGCATATTGAGCTCTATTTTATACCAATTTTTCTAGGCTTTATTCCTTTTATTATGAGTTTTTTGTTTCCATTTTTAACCATGGTGTGGGGTTGGACTTTACTGTTTTATTATGTACTGGTGCTAGATTATTTAAGGTCTGTAAGAATATGTTATTAAAGTGTACTACAGCAGTGTCTAGTGGCATTGCTCTAAGTACATTCCAGTTATATTCTTTTAGTGTTTCATTGAAGATATCTTTGCTGAAATTGGTTGTATTTTGTATTTGATTATACATAACATGTTTATCTAGGTTATGGTAAGTTGTAATGGCATACATTGGTATGTGGTCACTTACGCTATCTGAGAGGCAGCCTACTTTTGTCAGTTTGTCTGGTTCGTTTTGTAAAGATCTAGTCTAATGTTGAGTGTCTCCCTGAAGTTTTATTGATTCTAGTGGGTGTGGTTATTACTTGTTTGATGTTGTACATGTTTATGGGTTCAATGGGGGTAATATAATTTATGAGTTGCCAGGCTATATTTAAGTCTCCAAGTATTATAGTTTTATGGTTAATTTATTGAAATAACCAATATAGGATGTTTTCAGCAGTATGAATGTTATTCCCAATGGTATATTAATGACTGTTAAACATATAGTTTTCCTTTTTCTTCTTTCGGCTTTTTCCAGTTAGGGGTCGCCGCAGCGGATCACCTGTCCGCTCATGATTGGCAGTGGAGTTTTACAGTGTCGAGTTACCAGCCCGGTGCTCAACCTTCCACAGAAGGCACACACATGCACACACTCATGCCTAGGGCCAATTTAGAGTATCCAATCCACCTACAGCATGTCTTTGGGATATGTGAGGAAACCGGAGCACCCGGAGGAAACCCACGCGACCACAGGGAGGACATGCAGACTCTGCACAGAAGGCACCCCAGCCAAGGATTGAACCAGAGAACCTCTTGCTGTGAGGTGGCAACACTAACGGTTGCACCACCGTGGCCACCCCAAACATATAGTTTTCCTATTGTTGATTTTTAGGAGTTCTATTAGAAGTTCAGCATTGTTAAATTTGGGTATTTCCTGTGGGAATAAGATGATTGCTACATCACCTGCATACTTGTTTTGTCTGCCATGCCTGAGTATAATATATCCAGGGGTGATTTCATTATTTTTTATTTATTTTTTAACCAGGTTTCAGGAGCTATGACTACATCAGGACTGTATGTGAGAAGGCAGACATGTTTATAATGGATTTTATTGCAAATACTTCTTAGGTTGATACCTAGTAAGGTGAGTTTGGGTTCTGGTTTTTGTTGAGAGGTATTAGGTGACTGGTTTATTTCAGGCTTTGAAGTGATGTTTTTTATGAGAAGTGGGACCTGATTTTGGGTAAATATCTCTGCTAATTGTTTGAATTGATATCTTACTGAGGGAAGAGTGTGGCCAATTATATTTTGGTCTTGGTTTGGTATTTCATCATAAATTTGGATACTTAGTTTTAAGATATTTATAGATATATAAAGTGGTTTGTTTGCAGAGATAGACAGGCTGAGTAGATGTTGGTATTCTTTCTGAGGATCGGTTGAAGCCCTAAGTATTTGATGGAAGTGGATTTGATAATTGTTGATGAAGTTTAGTAGATTTAGGAGAAATAGTAAAATGATTTGTGTTAGGGGTATTTTATTTAACTTGGGTTTTATTGTTGCTGTAAAGCAGGATTAGAAAATGTTTAGGAGGGTACTGGGCTGGTTGCAGAGATGTAATGTAATAGATATAGGGGGCAAGGAGAAGGACAGTTTGAACTAGAGTCTTGAATGGTAAACTAGAATGAGTTTTGCTAGTGGGAGAAATTCTATTGACTATTTTTTTTTCTGGAGGGTACCAATGGTATTGGTTTGAGGGATATGTTGTTTGTGCTATGGGAGTAAAAATGTAGAGTAAGAGGGGGTGGGTGGGAATTGAGGGTAAGATCGGAGAGCAGAGTAAGCCCAAGCATTAGCAAGGACAACTGAAGTGAGTTGAAAACTTGGCAAAAAACCAGAGAGAGAAACAATCAGTTACTGAACTTAAACAGCCACTGGTCTGCTGAGAAAGATAAGTAAAAGGAACAATGCAGTTTAAAAGGCCTCTGTGCCAGTAGATGAAACTTTAAACTTTGTTGCTCTAGAACAAGGTTTTAGTAGGTGAGTTAGTCCAATATCAACTTGACCTGACAAATGGTGATATATAACAGTAAAAATTGCACTTGACTGTTTGAACAACTGTGTACTGGTAAGGATGTTTCTATGGACTTTGAAATGCAAAGTCCAAAGGTTACCCCCAAAGATCACCAAAACAATGAGAAAATGTAAACCAAAATCCAAGACTGCAGCTCTGGAAAAATACTGGCGCAGAACTGAAAGTGATTATACAACCATATGGGTCAAAGGAGAAATAAACTTAAGGAGGGAAGGAAGGCAGTGGGCTGGAAAAAATTTCAATAGAGCACTGTTGAAGGAGAAAGTACCAATGGGACTGATATGGTGTAAGAAAATGAAGCTATTATTATACTGGACAAATTTCCTTGTTTTAGGCTGCCAAATGTTTATAATTTACATAAAAATATAGCCCGCAGACTGGTGTTCAAACTACAGACTACACTGTTACATATCTATTTGCTTGCAGGGACACTTCTATAGAAAAATAAAAATACACTTTACTAGCTTAAGGAGACAATTGACAGCACTGAGACAATGGTGACTGTGCACAAATTCTGGCTCAGAGCTGAAAGTGGTCTAATAACTGTCTTGTGCAAGGAGAAATACGAAAGGAAGGGAGGCCATGGATGACTCCCTTGAAGCCACTGAAGAAAGACAGGAGGATATACATAATGAGAGTAGCAAGTCTAGTAGAAGTGAAGAAAATATAAGAGAAATAAATAGTTTGAGAAAGACCAGTATGAGTAAATCTCAGTGTCTGTTAGGAAGCAGAGAGTAAAAGCTGACACGCAGGATGTCTGTGGAAGAGAGTTTACAAGTAATAAGGCTAGTGCTTAGAAACTAGGACACTGAAGCACTTGTCTTCAGACTAGTCACTGTGCAGGCTAAATACACACAGAAACGACTGGCTTCCTAACACTTAAAGCGCAAGGGCAAAGGTGGTACAAAGTTTGTCCAAAATAAATTTCTTCACTTCTTTATTATATCCCTAGGTAGATGGGGTCACCCCATCTGAGGAAACTAAATATCACTCGTGATATGTCCAGATATACAGTGTGATGTTTATAGCTCAACATTTTTTATGGACAACTGGGAGATCCTACTGTTTATGCTTGATAATTTTTGGTGACATGGTATAGAGACATGATAGCACTTGCAGTGCCATAAGCCCTTTGTTCTTATTTTCCACATGTGATTCATCAGTGGCATGGCATGGAGACATGATAGCACCTGCAGTGCCATAAAGTCTTTGTTATCATGTTCCACATGTGATGTGAATCAGACAACTTATACTGACCCTAATCTCCACTAATAGCTATGCTTTCATAGACTCCAGTGTAGCTGTCCTGACATGGAAAAATAGTTACCCTTTGAGGGCCCTCTCCTCCCCTTCTCAGCAAGCTGTCTGATAACTGAGTCTGGTACTGACACTTTGTTGCCACCAATAAAAGCTACGGTGTAACACTCACGTGCAGGTCAGTACAATGACTTCACAGTATCGGTTTTGTAATCTCATACTTTTTCCATTCTGTCATTTTTCATTCTGTTTACATTTCATATTTGCAAAATGCTTAAGACAGCATTATCTCATTTTACTATTTCATAATTTTTGAAAAGTAAGGACATTTTCCCAGTGGACTTAAATGAGTAATAAATAAAGAAACAAATGAATTTAGCATTGTGTGTCTGTCTTCTGTTTTAACATCATTGGCCGTTCTTACCAAAGTATGATTTAATTGACAGTGCTTATTTCATATTATTTCACAACAGTCTCTCCATCCTTAATTCCAATTGGCAATCACATAGTCATTCCCTGGGATTCATGAAGCTCGGCACAAGGCCGGCATTAGGCTTGCACCGACTGTGCAGCGTGAAAATGGCGCAGTAGCACCAAATGCATATTAATGAAGGCGCACTGCCGCCACAGCCACGTGCATAGGAAAGGAGCGCAAGTGCATAGGGCGTGTCGAAGTGCCGCACGGAGGCGTGGAAATGTCAGCTGTCGACGTGCAACCTAAAATGTTTGCATATAACAATTTGCTAGCAATAGTAATCACATCTGTCAGTGTCCGTGGATACTGAAACGTATGCAAAGCATGCAAGACAGTTCCTGCGAACACAAAATGAAGAAGCAAACACAAATGCACGGTAGGGAATAACGGGTCCCTATCCCGCGAACAAATGACATTGACAACCATGTGCCCGTAGTCCAACGCAGTGTAGATAGTTATACCAAGTGGAAGTGAAACGCATCATATGTTAGCGCGCTGCCAATAGGTACGTCCAACCCAATGGTCAGGGTCACCAGCTGACCCATATTGTGAGGGAGGGTGCACAGCTGGGCAGATGTGTCCATAACAAAAAACACGAGAAATGTAAATATTTAGCGACTGTATGACCAAATTATACCCCACAACGCATGTAATAGTCACATACAATAGGTATGTCCGTTTTCACATACCAAATGTGACAGGAAATAGAATAAGCATGTAAACGAAACAGAAGGAGCATATAAACTCCTACAACAATAAGGCAACATGTAGGCTGAAAGGAACAGTATTATCTGTGCCATTGACTGTGGGTACGTGTTGTCCAGTACATTCGGATATGTGTCCGGAATATATCCCATCCTGGACATAGGAAAAGGTGGCATCCTACCAATGATTAGAATAGTCAGCCAAAATCCGCACATCAGCGGTCCAAGCCAAACTTGTCAGGATGTGTCACAGTTGAACGGGTATTACCCGGGTATACCAACCATGTCATGAAAGTTAAGTATGGGTGTGTACCTATGTGTGTGAGGTATAGCATGTGGAAGGTCAAACATGGCAGGGTAGTCCACCCAACCATACAGGTACCTGACATATGTAGGGTATGCAATGTGTTACCTTGACCGTGTCATGGGCCATCAACCAAAGCAGTGATGAATGGAGAGTCAGGAATATGTGTGTGTGTGTGTGTGTGTGTGGGGGGGGGGGTAATGGTATAATCCTCCAAGGTGACACTGTGTCGTATGCAGAATAGATGAACCGATGGTGTATGAGGGAGCAGCGGGTGAAGCAGAAAGAAACAAAAAAGCATGTATACACATCTGCAATACAACCAGACAGGCCATACTGTAGAACACAATCCCGCAGACATATGAATATTAAAATGTGCGATACAAATGTACAAACATGTCACCGGTACATACCCACATATTGGTCCTGATGGAACTGGCCATATCAAATGCAACACACCTGGATGCATAATGGACTACCCAGCATCGCCTCCACAGCACACAACCCGCCCCCATACCTGAACGTCCACCAAATCCAGCCATACTTGGCCTACTAGTTTGGTGCAGCCACATCTACACATAGTGACCACTACGCATATGTATTAGGTAGTGTCACCCTAGGCAGTTTCAGGATTGCAAACTATGTATCCCTTGCATGTAAAACCCCAGCACATTTTCGTAACACCAGAAGAATGTTCGTTATTGGTCTTGTTTTGGTCTTGTTAAATTTTTGGGATATCCCTCATGGGATAAGTAACCTGTGTAAACATTAGAATGGGTATGAAGACACAATGTCCATTCCTGTAGATATCTGGATACAAGTTGGAATGTGCAGTAGTGGTGCACGAGACTGTTCAGCCCTAGATGGTCATGCAGAACCTACTACCCAGGATCAAACACCTGCCCATGATGCACGTGTCCCGACACGAATAAGCAAGATAATATATTGCACACATTCGCATAGTGGCACATGGTATATGGGTGATGAAGGCACTGACGTAAACAGGATACCCCTGATCCAGTGTGTGAGGGACAAGTAATGTGTGTGTAGGTGTGACCTGACCAACAATGATAGAATGCCAAATGTCCTGTGATTGAAGGAAATAACTATGTACCATACTGCATGTAACTGTTGCCTAAAGCAGTCACGTCAGGACAGAATAAAAGTAATTCATACAAGAAACAGGCAAACAACAAAAGTGCCAAAGGTATAGGCTCACAGCTAGGAAACAAATGAATGTTCTAAACCTGCACTGACCGTGGCTATGTGTTGGCCCAAACAATCTGGTGTCTCCAGTAGGGTTACCATCTGTCCCACTTTGCAAGGGACAGTCCCTCTTTGGACAGTTGTGTCCTGACAAAATATATTAAAAATGACAAATGTCCTGAGATTGTAGGACATAATTATGTCCCATATGTTATGTAATAGTTGCATAAAATAATTATTTCTGTATCTAAAATACCTAAATGTTACAAGAAACAGAATAAGCAACTAAACCTCTACAACAACAGGCTTTTATGTAGGGAAATAAGTAAAGTCCTATCCTTTGTACTGACCGTGGGTATGTGTCGGCCTGTAAAATCTGATGTGTGTTCTGAAAATGTCCCATCTTGGCCATTTGAAAAGGTGGCAATCCTAGTCCCCAGAATACATCCCAACCTGTGCAAATGACAATGTCAACACTACCAGTGGTCAGAGCATTCGCACAATAATAGGCCAGCCTCTTAACCACTCACAAAGCCAGTGACCTTTGGAGTAAAGGTGTTGAATGAGAATGACTACTTGCAACAATGAAGAGTAATAGACTCATTTAACTGCAAAAAATTAGTAGTATTACGAATCTGTCAACACGTTCCAAGTTAATAGTACTAATATGGTAGAAGTGTCCGTGATTGTTCCTGAGTTGTCATAGCCTTGACCCAGTCACTGTAGAAAGGAGTCCCCGAGTATCACAAAGGTCCGTACACATAAGTACACCAACCAACTGTCACATCTGTTGACAGGACTATTGCATACCTGTAGTGAATTTATAACCAATGTCCAGAATAATATTCATTGTATCTATAAATGAATGAAATAGTAAAATGGGAAGGGAAACACATGGAAACCCCCCCTCAACCTGCATTATGTAGTGGAACCACTCCCCACCCTAAATTATGTAGCACCAACCTAATAATGTTGTCAGAGGTGCCCAAACACCTGGGTTTGTAAACACAGGTAGAATGTTAAAATCTGGATTAACTATGTCCATGTGCTACGTCTGATCTTTGAACAGTGGCAGGGCAATTCTAGTCACCAGTCAGCCGAGCCTAAACCCAGACCAGCACATGAACACCCTGAAAATCAAACAAGCGTATGTGCGAGGACTATAAGTGTAGGAGTTCTGAATATCCTTGGAGTGAGTAGACATGCAGCACGGGTCCAGAACAATAGGAAACAGGGAATGTCCTAAGTGTAGTACTGCGGTTTTCCCAGCAGGAGAATGGATGCCTGCTGTGTAAGGGAAGCGGTGAGGCGTATGTCAGAGAAGCTATGAACCATGGGTATACATATAAATGAGCCAGAACAACAATAATGTAGTGGTTACAGCATCCACCCACCATAAAGGCATTCCTGGTTCAAGTACGACTATAGCACATATTGATTGTGTAATCAATGCCTCTGTGCTGTAAAGCCAACATTTATACATGTAAAGGTGATCGCGTTCGCATGGGTCCGTTAACCAGATTCCATCAAAGTGGTACTTTCATAAGGAATACGGCACATGTAATCCCAAAGAAGTGCCTGTAAACATATGTAACTCAGAATAAGGAGATGCAAGTGCACCTGCGTGGGTGTACGCAGCTATTATGTTGTCTTGTACAGTATGTATGTATGTACAAATATGTTGTCTTGTACAGCTGTAACTTTTATATATATAGATAGATGTGTGTATAGATAAATATCCACAGACATAACAGAAATATGCAATTATATATCTACATATATATCTATATATACACATATATACATATATATAAATATATATATATATAT
>NC_056730.1:326980283-327172783 GCF_019279795.1 Protopterus annectens | reverse complement strand
CCCACAGGGTGTTATGCATTCTTCCTGATACAGTGTTCATTCACACCCATTGGTATGTGAGTTCTGCTACTGACAGAAAGTGCATAATTTGCTGACCACCTTAGGTAGATGATAGCATAATAGAAGTGGTTCAACACCCGTACGCCTGCGAGAGACACACCCGTCTGGGCAGTTGTGCCCTGCAAAATGACAGTTATGGCACATGGCCTGTGAGTTCGGGAATGGAGGCTATATAGTGTGTGTAGTAGTGTCAGACATTAATTTGTTGTGTCAGAAACAGCTACATGTAGTAGGAAACAGTATTATCAATTATAATACTACATGAATAACCTTAACGTATGCAAACCGTGGAAGTTGTTTGTTTACTACTGGCTGTGGGTATGTGTTGCCTTAACACATGTGATAGCTCTACATATAGGGTCTATAGGGCTGCCACCATTCTGAATGGCCAAAGTGGAACCTGCTCTGTAGAAATGTCAGACGTACCAGGGCAGAACATCCCTACAGCCATGCATAGTACAGAAATATACATATCGGCACAAATCAAAGCGTAGTCTAGCAGCAGTAAAGTTGCTTATGCTACTATATATGACATATCGACGTGTCAGGTATACAAGACCTGTAACAAGCAATCAGTACAGACACATACAACATGAGAATGTCCCCTAATCAGGACAGTTGCAATGGCTAGAGTATTGTCTATACCTCACAACTGTCCCTGCATTTCAGGTACGTCCCTAAGTTTGACTGAAAGTTTAACTCTGTCCCTCTTAATCCCTCCTAAAATTAGTGACTGTTGAAGGAAATGTGGTGAATCACACTTACTGATTAATGACAATAAGTAAGAGTTATAAACTACTTTTACTTCAGAATATGTGTATTGAGTCATATGCTCTGATTCTGTCAATGTTTCAAGTTTAATAGCACTACTTTTGTAAAAGTGTCCCTCATGTTTTCTTGACCTGTCCCTGATTCTGTAGAAATGTGTCCCCGATTGGTGGAAAGGTCTGGTATTGTCACATGAGATATGCCTAATGAGGGACTGTCCCATGCAAAGTGGGAAAGGTGTCACTCCTACAGTCTCCTGTCGTGCAATCTGAATGGTGGACAACGTGCAATAGGTATGCGGTAGCATGACTCGGTGGACAGCTGCATTAACAACCTCAGGTCACATGTCAGCATTGCAGAGTATCGGTTCCCATGTATCAGGCAGATGGGAGCAGATCGTATGAGGAACACGCATATAATATGATTATGTCACTGGACAGGCTGCTGAGTCCGTACAGTCGAAACCCTGCCGTCACAAAATGGTTACACATACCCGATACTGTAGTCATGAAGTTCGATGTAATATGCATCACAAGGGATCGCACACACCCAGCGTGAGTGACAAATGTAAGCGGAAATGTCGGTGAGTGAGCAGCTGTAAGCGTGTTTGTCTACCAGTATGCCAGTAGTGGACTGTCAAAGAAATGTGGAGTCTAAACGTGTATAAGGTGCTGTGACCAGAGGTCAGCAGTGCTTAACACTGTGCAAATCTATGCACAACTGCTCCCACCTGCTGGAATGTGCCTTATCCAGTCCGTATCCAAAGGCGTCGGTCTGTCCGCAAACAAAGAACCGCCCTATTCACGTATTGGTAGCAGTACCCTGCGCACATAGCTCATGTGAATTAACAATAGACCATGGCATATGTACAGACAATAAACCACACACACACCATACAGCGCAGTCATCCAACAGTATAGCAATGTACAGGCAGATATGTCTGGACCACTGGTGTATGCATGCCTGGCCATCCTGTGTTTCAGTGTGTGAGCATGCCCAGTATGACTGTTATGCATGTTGTTGACTGACATTACCGTCATACCGTCGTGTGTGAGCATGCCAAGCATGGTCAACTGTATCACATGTGTCACATGTCCATATAGTTAGTGCTGTGTTGCTGACCCCTCTGTTCTACACTGGCAGGTGTCATGCTGTGTCTGCAGGGTAGCTGATGGTCATGTGGATTGACAGTTGCTACATGTCTGCATAGTGTGGGGGGACATCCAACCACAACCACAGTCCTACACAGCACCGTGGGTGGCACACATGACTCTCACATATGTAGGTTTGATGGGGGCACAGCCAACAGTTGTACACATCTACCGCTACTGTACTGGTATGCCGGGTACTCCATGTCAGTGTGTGGACCTACCTAAATTGCTGGTTGGAGGGATAACATTGTATGCCAGTTCCCAGCTTTAAATACCAGCACAGTGGTGTTGGACATCCTAGCTTACACAACCTATATCAAACTGCCTGGCCTGCTGTAGTCTGTGTGTGTCTTAGGGGGTTGGGGTCATTCATTGGGCATATTCATAGGCCATCGTATATCATTTGTCTGTATTGGTCCACATCTGTCCAGCTGCATGGAACGTGTGTGGGCTGTACAGACACACATGATGGTCAGCCCATAATCTGCAGTGGGTTAGGACACCCTGTGTACTACAGGCTACCATTGTGACCCCCATATGTGCTACAGAGGTCATGGTGCTACTATGGATGTGTACTGTCTGCTGCCCTAACATTTGGCCACCACAGTCACTTGTATGCTCACATACATACCATAGCAATGGGTAAATACACATTCTAATACAACTGCCACTTGTTAGGTCAATAGACATACCCTGGGTGTGTTCTGGACTTGAGGACGGTGCTGGAGGGCTGCCTATGTTGGATGCACACAGTGCACCTCCTATACATGGCCGAGCACAGGTAGTGTCATGTTTGGCATCTGTTGTACTGTGTGCAGGTCAGAGAGAGGAAATCCTTGGGTACCTACTGTGTCAGTGCATATGCCTTGTGTTGCTTCTTTGCCAAGGGCAGGTCATACTGTGCTCGGGCTTTCGTCGACTGTGCCCTTCTCAGGTAGTTCCTTCACCAAGTCTCACTGTGCCTGTACAGGCCTTGGCAGTGGTGTTGGGCTGTGTGGCCCTGCCCTATGCTGTTTCTGCTGCAACTGTTACTGCAGGATAAGATTGTATAGCATAACAAATACCATAACAACTTGTATGCATGTAGCTTGTGAATACTGCAGAGCTCCAACGGATGTGTCCGGATACCAGAACTGTGAACTGAGCATCCCAAACATATGCACGAGTATATGTCTTGCCTGTGCATCCGCCTCAGTATGGTGTGAGTGTTCATGTGTGTGTGCATTGATGATGGGTGTCATCAGCCACGACACCAGTGTTTACCCAGCATCCCTTACTAGGAGACTGTAGGGGATGTCCATATTGGCATTGGTGTGCTACAGCTGTGTCAGAAGCCATATATCGGAATCATCATAGCTTCCAGGGCAGACAGCACACACATGCAATCTCATGCCCTGGCCATCGCATATGGCCTAGATGTTGGAGGGTATGCCCCTGCAGTGACTGTAGGCCTTACCCCGCTCACCAGGTGGTGCTACGATGTGTATGTGTGTGCAAGCTATAGCACCCAGTACCCCAGGGTAGTCATCCATGTGGTTGAACAGATGCATATTGCTGGTCTACTAATCATGTGTATTGAGGACATGTACGTACTCACTAGCATGTGCTGACATGGTGTCTGTGAACTGGTGCAATACTCTGGATGCAGATGCCTGTGAGATACCCATGATATCCCCAGTTGTGCTGTGTGAGGTACCTGTGGCTAATACACCTAGGCCAACACATACCATGGTATCCACTGTGATGTGTTTCCCTCGGCCTGTTTGATGTGTCAGGTGTGGCAGGCACAGGTCAACAAGCTGCTGTAGGAGGTCTCTGTCCACCCCATAGTGCTCAACCATCCCCAGCCCATGTAGCCCCTGGTAAGTCACCCTGGGTCTATAAAGTCTTATGTCACCCCAGTAAGGGTTGTTTGGCAGCATTCACATCCTCACTGCCCCAGCCTCCTGCACATGTTGGTATATTTTGCCTGCTGCAGCCCATCTCATTTGATTGGACTGTGTTGTGAAATGTCCCCACAGGTATACACCGGTGGTGTAAAGTGCGGACGAAACCTGTGTGTATGCTGCTTGCTCGCATTACCATACTGTTCAGGTGCGGGCTGGCCATGTCATCTGCTGAATGTGCTGATCAACACTTGTTTGTGCAGCCTGTACACCCTGACTACCCCACCACTGCTGTCATCCCTCCCAATGTCACCAGGCAGGTATAGACACACCCCTAGCTTAGGTGTGCTAAGGCAGGAGCACTCCCGAGGCACAGTTATGCAGTGTACTTACAGTATGCCTGACCCCCCTCCCATGCTGTCAACTATATTCAAGACCTGCACCCAGCTGACTACACACATACACTCCAGGGACCAGCATCACACCCTGGTGATAAATGGGATACACTATTGTCAACCTCATCTGCATAGTATAGTCTTCTAATAAATAGTTATATGACCCATACCGAACCTCCAAATTAATAACCGCTCAGATCCATACAAAACTGGCAACAGGTGCCTTACTATCACCATATTCGATGTCCCATGGTCTTCCCAGCAACAAAATAACCAGTGTCTACACGACTACAACCCGTGACCCTGCACACTACAGATGATGTGGATGAATAGTTATATGACCCATACCGAACCTCCAAATTAATATCCACTGCTCAGTGTCGCTCAGATCCATACAAAACTGGCAACAGGTGCCTTACTATCACCATATTCGATGTCCCATGGTCTTCCCAGCAACAAAATAACCGGTGTCTACACGACTACAACCCGTGACCCTGCACACTACAGATGATGTGCATTACCACCACACCATGGCAGATATACATAGATCCCAGGTTATCACTTACAGATCATCTGGCACAAGCATTCAATAGTGCTGATGTCCCCAGACATATATGTTCACATCTATGTCCACCTCTATATCTACATATATCATATATATTATTATTTGTATACATATATACATGGACATATATATACATATATATATATATATATATATATATATATATATATATATATATATATATATATATATATATATATATATATATATATATATGTGTATACATACACACATATACACATACACACATATGTAGATATGGCATTTATATCACAACAGCGGACCACATGACAGCAATGCATTAGACAGGAATGAAAAGGAAACTACATGTGCCACCTGCATCAAGTAGTGTTGTTACCATCAAGGCACGTGTGTTTTGTTGCATCACACGGGTCAGACTGTATCAAGGGTAAGAGTAGGGCTGCTGACAATTACTCACCAGACCTATTGGCGAATGTATTTGTTGACAACCCAGTGTCTTGGCAGAATATGCAGGCTGTGGACACTATATAGGTCAGCAACAAAACACACTGAACACATCCTGCAGCTAGCCACCCACAGATACCAACACATACGGTATAACTTCCAAACACACACACCTGCCATGCCTTGGAATCGAGCACCTAACTGTCAAGTCTACCACACTACAGCATTATGCAGTAACAGAATGCGCTACCGAGTTCCAGCATCACCGCACTCCCATAAGCATACATCTAGGTGGATGACATCATCCGCAAAGGCAAAGATGCCGATAGAGAATGTATGGGGGGGGTGAGCCGTCTAAAAGCATCACTCTGTCCCCAGGCAGCTGGAAATACACACACACGCACACACACACACACACACACACACACACACACACACACACACACACACACACACACACACTTGGCAGGGCTGGAAGTCGAACATACACCTAACTACCTTATCACACTACAGCATTACACAGTTACAGAATGCTCTACTGAGATTACTGGAACACAGCACTCCCAGAGGCATACTTCTAGGTGGATGACTTCATCCACAAAGGCAAAGATGCTGATAGGGAATGTATAGATAGTGAGCAGTCTAAAAATATATTACTGTCCCAAGGTAGATGTAGACAAACACACGGCAGTGGTGTGAGCGGGACAACTGCCTATCTATGGAGCACTATTACAACACTACATAGATATGAGAAGCGCCACAGACAGTACACCCTTCAAGACAGTCAACCAGTGTGTTCAATGTAGGAATCCATCCTGGCGTGGGGTATGGACATCTGTTGCCTGGATGACCACCATCACTATACAGGATGTCAGTGGCCATGCCCATACACAGAGGCACATCACCGACACAAGGTGTCACTGGGCATGCTCACACACTTAGTATCACACATCCGTTTGGAATGTACTGTGTGTCCATCTATACAACGGCGTACTGGGCATGCTCACACACTTAGTAGAAGTGAAGGGCTGTCTTGCATGCACACGGATTCTAAACACGGAAGGGCACAGTTTGGAATGTACTGTGTGTCCATCTACACAACGGCGTACTGGGCATGCTCACACACAGTAGTAGTGAAGGGCTGTCTTGCATGCACATGGATTCTAAACACGAAAGGACACAGTTTGGAATGTACTGTGTGTCCATCTACACAACGGCGTACTGGGCATGCTCACACACTTAGTAGTAGCAAAGGGCTGTCTTGCATGCACACGGATTCTTAACACGGAAGGGCACAGTATGGTGTTACTGTCCCCACGTACATGAAGGTCACTCACATGTACTGACCAGTACACACTCAAGAGCCATCACAGATGTCGCAGGTGCAGATCACAGAGGTAAATGCCGCATTCTACTATGTAGCCCTCAGACATCACCATGTCCCTGGACCAGCAACACACATCCATACATTACCACAACACCATGTGACTCATGACCAGTGGACTGTACATAGGTCTACAGCAACTGTGCAGACTACACATGTACTGACAGGGTTCCATCATGTGTTATGCAATGCAATGATACCACTATTCATAACCAGGTTGGCTTTACACATAACAGGGGCCCTGGGTCTTACACAGCTGTAACAGATGACCATCGCTGTACCTAAAGAACACACATGTTTGGATATGACATACATGTAATTGCAGTGGATATGTACATGGACCACACACACACACACACACACACACACACACACACACACACACACACACACACACACACACACACACAACACATATGTACATAGCATAGCTTTTGCTGTCCTCCATGCAGACAAGTGGCTACAGCAATCACACGCATGCACATGGAAGGTAGGTCCATGGCTGTTGAATGCTAACAGTACATAAGGTAGCAATGCTGACCGAGGTAACATTCCCTCTGTACTAGTTACCCATGACAACCATCATATCATACAACAGTCCATGTGTTATGTATGTCATCGCACATGTCCACCAATTGCAATGCATACAAACATGGCTACATGACAGGCATGTAGGACCAACACACATGTACATGTAGTGGTGTGCATGCAGCTACCATGCATGTGCAGTAGCTGATGTATGTAATTCATCTGTGCTAACTACAGCATGCAGTTGCAATGCAGCCCCATCATTGACACCTGTATATGGTGAAATACTGACAGTACGGTAGGATGCACATCAGGTATGGATGGATGTGTGTACATAAAGTGGTGATCCATCTTTGCAGATAGATGTTTGCCGAAGACGGCTCACAGGTTTGTCACAAGCCATCCTACCATTACATGTGCAAACAGTACGCTATGTTACTGTTACGTGACGGTGAAGACATACAACCTACACAGCGTTCAGGGTGTTACTGACTGTAAGTCACTTGACACCTGTAACACTTACATCCACCCGTGTGCATATAGCAGCACAATTGCCGAAGGTAGCATTGGCACACATAATGCGGCCAATACTGCTGCATGTCTGTCAGACGTATCATCATATAGCAGGTGTATTATTCACAGTACTGCCATGTGTGTTTGCTTGTGTGACCATATATGCCACATATGGTGGGGAATACTTACCAATTGTTACACACCCCTGTACACTGTTGTAGAGATCTGTACATACTGCAGTGTGGAAAGCATGACGTAGACAGGGGTGGTGTGTGTATTACACACGTCAGCTATCTGTATGTGAATGACATTTGTGGACTCCACAGTGTGTGTGTGTGTGTGTGTGTGTGTGTGTGTGTGTGTGTGTGTGTGTGTGTGTGTGTGTGTGTGTGTGTATATGTATGGCTGTCTGGTGCATGGAGTGAGGGTGTATGCTACCATACAGAACAGACAGGATCCCTAACCCCTCATGGTGATGCAGCCTACTACCCTGTTGATGCCATCAGTCTCAGCCTTACTGGCTACCTGTACATGTTCATTCTCTGTGTCGCATTGTGTGGGTGCACAGTACTGTGAGGGTGATTACCACATACGCAGGGGTCCTCACCTCAACACTATTGAGCATGCGGTATAGTGTTGTTGACCCCCGTGAGTGTGGGCATGTTACTGTGTGTTTCTGTGTATGTCTGTGTGTGTTCTCATCCTGTAATGTGACAGGGTATTACTGCTACACAGTGAGGCCTCATGCTATCAAGTGGCCTCTAACGTTATCATCAGCCAGACCGCTGTGTAAACCCCCTGCACCATGTCAACATACCTGTGATGTGACCTGGTATGGATGTCACATCTCTAGCCACTGTAGCCTATTAAACAGCCCACATGCTTCTGGATCAGTAGATGTGTGGACATCTGTGGAATGGTAGCCTTTCTAACAGTGAGGTTGAGGCTACGTATAGCATGCTGGTATTGCCATACATGCCTGTGAGTACTCCACATTTACAAATGTGAAACTGCAAACACTGCTACTTATTGGCACATGCAAGTAGACCTTAAGGGGGGAAGCAGGGCATCATTACCAACATGCTGTTACTGTTGTTACCAAGACACATACTGTGAACATACAACAATGCACTCCAACTGCAAACACTGTAACGTAATGACACATGCAATTGGACCTTAATGAGGGAAGCAGGGCATAATTACCAACATGCTGTTACCATTGTTACCAAGACACATGCTGTGAACATATAACAATGCATTTGTAAACCTTACTACATGGTATGTCTGGTGCATGTCAACAGTACACAACTAATGTCATATACACTTATCTCACTATTCTGTTCACCCTGTGCATCAGACCATATGAGCATGTCTCTGTGCTAATGGTGTGGATGACAGGGATGTGGCACAGGCATCATCATATGCACAGGGTGATAATGTTTGCCAGGGGCATAGGCTACACCAGTGGATGACATCATGTGTGTGGGTAAGGTTCAGTGATCTGAATGGACATGTGTAGTCAATATGCATGTGGGTGTTGTGGTGCCCTACAGATGTTTCTGCTGTGTGTGTGTATGTGTGCACACAGTTCTGCATTTTGTCAGGCCTACACAGGAGTATTATTAACAGCTCCAGATTGTACAGACCAGGATGTACAGCTCACTGTGTCCGGCCACGGCCACGTGACCTGTGCCTGCCAGGGGTTGCACGGGCACTACCAGGCGGAGGTACAGATCGGCTACTGTCTGATGACACCTGTCCACTGGAACCGTGTCCCCGCTGGGAACATCCAGGGCCACGTCCCTGTGGCCTGCTGTGTCCTAGTGTGGACAGCGCAGCACCAGCTGCACTGCTACTGCTACCGGCACTGTGGGAGCGGGCATGTGAGGTGGCTCATTCACATTGACCTGCACTAGGTGGTGTAGTTGGCCTATGTCCATGTGGCCTACGCCTCACTCCTACCAGATGTTCCAGCACAGACAGCTCACGCTCGTGGATTGCCATGCCATGGTCAAGGATTCCAACCATGTCACCCAATCACCTGCCCAGAACATCATCAATCTGCTGTTGAGCATTTGCCAATGCCTGAATGTTGTCATTTAGAGTACGGATAGCAGCCCTCTGAAGCCTCTGCCCTTCACTGTTCTGCCGTTCAGCATGTGCCTGTGCTGCCATTACAGTCTGGAACATGCATCTGGTGACACCAGCGGCTGCGCTCTGTCCTACAGGTGCATATATGCCAGAGGTCCTCCTATGAGCAGCACTGGCCACATGCCTGTGTGGCACATCTGCAGTCATTACACTAACACCACGGTGTGGAGACACACCTTCAGTAGCCACCACACGCTCCTGTTCCGAGCTAACACATGCTGACTGTCTTTCCTCTATGGCCACTGGTGATTGGGTATGTGTTGGCATGAGAACTATGTGTGGGGAAGAAGGGGACATAGCTGGGATGGCAACCATTGGCACAGATTCAGCCCCTGACAACCCTGCCTGTACCTCATGCATATGTTCATCACTGCTAGTATCTGTGGGGACACTAAAATCAGATGGACCGCAGGAGGATAATGCACCTACATCACCTGTGAATGCAAAGAAAAACTCTACATTACAATAGACACACAGACACACCATGCATGTGATTTGACAGACGGCATGCAGCATGCATGTGATACAGCAGACAGCATGCAGCTCAGACATTAATAGTGGTAGTTAGCATACCTCCCTGGGTTGCACACAACAGCAAGCAGGTGTCATATCAGTAGCAGATGGCATGCAGCATGCATGTGATACAGCAGATGGCATGCAGCTCAGACATTAATAGTGGTAGTTAGCATACCTCCCTGGGTTGCACACAACAGAAAGCAGGTGTCATATCAGTAGCCATGCAGTTCACACAATCATGGTAGTAAGCATGCATCCCTGTGATACACCATGTGGACCAGCACAGGTTAACAGTACACATGGCTGATGTGACCTTGACATGTAATCTGCTGATGTGTGCATTGACATGCATACATGTCTGACACAATGGTGTCCTGACACATGTACAGCATTGTAATGGGTATCACATTGCAGTATTGTCTGTATGCCCTGCAGATAGAATGCACTTTTAGCAAATGTGCATGAGAATTGAAGGGTAGTGTGAGGCATCTACATTGCTATACAGTGTGAAGTACAGACACTGTGCCAATGCATGGCATCATGAGGCATCTATAGTGCTATACAGTGTGTAATACGCACACAGTGCATAGCCATAACTGCTTGCATACACATTACATAACTGTGGCTTGTGACCCACATCAATGAGGTGTATACACACCAAACCATGTTGTGTCATGTGACAGGTCACTGGAAGACCTACAGATGACACCCTTGCACAACTACTACAAAGTCTTAGCTGCCTGGCGACCATTTCCACACATGGCAGACTTGTCAATACACCATGTCCCACATGACATTAATGTACCACACACACTAGGTGCACGACTGACAGTGATGTCCTACAGCAGCAATGGAAATGCATGGTATCTGTGGCCTGATGTGGTGTTAATGTCTGTGGAAGCTGTACAGGTGACTACTGTCATGCTATGACACAGTCATGATGTTCAACACATCTTATATGGTTGAATTAAGTGACACCTCCACTAGCTGTGCACAGGTGTTCAGGATGTCCAGTGTTCTACATCAACTGTATAATCAGTCAACTAAGGCTATAGTTGGACCATGTGTGGGCAATGTGCAACAGGGTGTATACACATCACAACTACTGTGTGGCTACATGTCACTGGCCATCCTCCATGGCCATGTATGAACATGTGTTGGCCAAATGTTTGTGATGGCCATCTATCTCACATGTCTGTGTTGTCCCATATGGCATACACCCATAGACGTCAGATATATCACTGTCCACAGGGCTATGCAGACAACGGGTTGTATGTTTGGTATGTGGGGTATGTACTATGGGATAGTGAGACAATATTGCAGCCGGAACACTACATGTCTGGGACATGTCAGATGGCACATCACAATATGTGCATCCATTGCAGGGGCATATTACACAATGGTGACTCCTGTGGGCTGCCCATATCCCAGCTCACTGTGTGGTACTGTTTGCATATCACACATGTGTTGTTCCAATGTATAGTACATATGCCTACATTGTACACCTCCACCATTGTATGCAGAGCTGTCCACATATCTAGCAATGACAGGTAATGTGGTTTCATGTCTGTGTTTCATTTAGTTTGTATATATTGCACATGGGTAGCCAGTGTGAATGATGACAGATGCGACCTGTATATCGTGACTAGACCATACATTATATGAACATGTGTTAACTGGCCACATGGCATATAGATATATGCATTTACATGCCTGATACTGATAACTGTCTCACCTGCAACTGACTGATGTCTGTGTGGCACGCCAGAGGTACCTGTATAGGGGTGACACAGCAGTTTCAACATTATCCATGACTGTATGACAGCCACAGGGTGCACTGTGCATGTTAACACATTCACCTGTACAGTAGCATATAGTATGCACATGTGTGCATACACAGGGTAGCATACTATAGTATGCAGCATGTGTGTAAACATACCTTGCATATGATGTTACATTGCATATTGTACAGTGACACATGCAACTAAATGGGATATAATAGTCATATGTGCAGTAGTGACTTACCAGGCAACTCCAGGCTCATTGGTTGGGAGACACCCACCTCCACGATGACAGCTAGTGTTTGTGGATGATGTTCTGAGGGTGTCCCCAGGCTGGCCAGTAGCTCCTCGGTGTGTGTTAGTGGGGGCTGGGTTGGTGGGCCACCACCTGTTCCACCTTGTTCCCTGGCGATTGCATTGGCATGCTGTTTCTCATGTCGTATCAGGTCCATGCAGTGTCTGCGCACCTGCTGGTAGGTGCGGTTATGGCCACCCACATCATTAACCCTCCTGCGAAGGTCCCGCCACAGGTCATCACACTGCTGGGCAAGCTGTGGCACATGGCTGAACAACACCTCATAGTTCTCATGGAGGTACGGGATGAGGGCATCATCCTCCTGGTGGCTATACGCTGGCAGGCGTGAACGAGGCATTATCTGGAAGACATAATGATGGAGACAGGTCATAGTATCACAGAGATGTACAGAGATACAGCTGCACATACATTTGTATTAAATCTAGTACATCTGAACAGTTATCTTTGCAAATCGTCATGACACTGACACGACTGCCATGTTTGTGTCACACACATGTAACACCCGTTATGCATTGGATATCATCTCCATATATGTGTGTCACCTCATTACATTGTTCATACTCCATGTGAATGCTGTCTTGATGTGGGCATGTCTGTTTGCCTGTACTGGTGATCTTACCTATCAGCACATGCCTGGATATGTCCACAGTAATGCTGTTGACCTTGATGCTGTGTATATGTCACATATCAACACATACACTGCCTTAATGGACATGAGCAGTGACAATGCACACATACACATGAAAACCTTTACATGCATGTGTATTGCCATATACATCTACACGGCACTGTACAGCAGTTCAACATCCTGCCACGTATCGCCTGTGTTGCACATGTGATAGACATGGGACAATGGCTAGCTGGATGTCATTCGCAGGGATGGTTATCAACTATGGCATGTACGGGCAAGGTTTTCTAGCTGTATCCGACAGCCATTTTGCCACCGTGAGGTGCATCAGTGCCACATTACTGATCCAGACAGTTAATAATACATCTACCATGCGGTCATCGCACCATGTATGACAGAGATGACATGTGCAGCTTTGATGGACAGGGTTGCTTGGTATGGCAGGAGTATGTAACATGTATGGCACAGGGATCTGTCCAGCATGTGGCGATCCTTGTAGTAGGATGGTGGCTGTCCATGACGTATGTCTTTCAGATCAGGATATGTATGTGTAGCATGTCCAACATCACAGTGTAGCACATGTCTTTATGCAAGGTAGCCAGCATGCTGCATAGTGGAGGTGAGGATTGTGAAGGCTGGTATCGCCTAGCCACGCATGGCCAATACCCCTTAAAGGTGATATGTGATCCGATATTGGTCACCCGAGTGCTGAGTATGCCTGTGCAATGATCTCCATGCTCATGGATGGCACCCTGTCATGACATGGGTGCCTCGTATGACTACCTAATAGGCCTGGAGACGTCACCAACTCAGGGAAGTGAACTGCACAGCACCATCCCTTACACAGTGTCCATAATGCTGACCGCTGCCTAGGTGGTAGTTAATGGGTACAGGGTTATTCACCTAGCAGTGACAATGCTATTATCAGCTGTCAGATTATCCACATATGTCACACACCTCAACCACAAAGCCCATTCTGTATGTTGTCCACAACACTGAGACAGCTATTGCTCCTAGGTCATGGGCATTCACATCCTTACATACACAGATGCCTCCCATTTGTCTGTGTGGTATGGGCTACACTGAGGGGGGAGTACACAGCATTAACCCTGTTTTACAGTAGCTGCCACTGGTGTGATATGCACATGTCACTCAGACACCTTTTGTAGTGTTGCTTCTGTCAATAGGCCACTGGTAGAACACTCCTGTGACAAACGAAGGTACATCTAGTATACTCAGTGTAGCTGGAACACGGTATGGGTGATGATGTCCTATGACCTGTCACAAGTATGCTATGCAGTGTGAAATCATCCGTACTGTCATCTACTTCTGTATTGCTAACATCTACATTGATAAAGGTTAATAGACTTGCAGACCATACTCAGCAAGGCAATAGTGCAGTGCCTCCAATTATGACTGTCGTCTCCACTTGTGGGTTGCAGTGGGTTGATATTATCCAACACACTATCTGGTTTGCATATTCATGCTCAGCACTTGTTCAGAACATGTGAGCACTTCATGAGCTACTGATTACTATAGCACCCATTCCAACTCATGTCTTACAAGTACACTGTCTGTCCTTACATTTCCAGCTTGCTTACAGTACAACAGCTGTTGTACACATGTAACTCACATATCTTGTGAGACATGGTTGAATATGCAGGCATGTCCAAGTGTCACGTACCAGTGCTATTGCCTGTCTATATGATGACTATGGCAAACATGTGGCAATAGAACAATTGTCTCATGTACTCAGTCAATGCTAACCTCCCAACATACGACACTACAGCCTGTGGGACATGCACATATGTGGCCATGCTGGGGGTAATGCTCTCACCAACCCAGACTGGACCTGACATTCATGTGGGGACGTTTAACATTTGCAACACACCCCACTCATCACATAGTCTCACTAGATCTCCACCACCACAGGCCACACATAATATGAGTACGACATTTGCAGAACCTCTCCATACTCTGTGTTGGCACCAGAGGCAGCCCCCATTACCAAACACAACAACAATTACTTATAGCCCACAGACTCATGTGTGCCCATCAACTACAGCCAATAAGGTGTTATAACATACCCAACACACTGGTCATAGGTGATTCTGTAGGCGGTCACACTGATACACCAGGGATCACTGCAGTGGCTGTACTGTACAGAGGTGCAGGTAACACATGGCTCTGCTGTTCACAGACAGGACACTACCCTAGAGAGGTGCCGCCAGTGTAAACACTGAAGTTGGGCTTACACATAGACTTGCCAGACAGCATAGTACCTTACTATGTACCTGTGAAGCTATTACATGTCCTTTGTGCATGGTTAATTGAGTTGCTCTTCCATTTCGATTAGCTATCATGCTGTTACAGTGTCCCATGACTACAAGCCATATGTATCCTGTTATTGTGTATCGTACATGCCAATTGACAATACCTTTTGTTTGCATGATATAACAGTTGTGCTGTGTAGAATATCTGACATATCTACCAACAATACTGTACATTACACATATTTTACACATTATCCCATAATGCAAAGCATACTTGCACAGCAGGACCACCTTAGTCATGTTATTGTCGTTATATGCCCATACACATGCCTACTGTGACGGTATATCAACATATACTATCCCCTGCTATGGCACGTACTTGTTGGACATACCCTACCACTGACGGTGGGTGGTGTGGAATTGTTCTGTTTAAAGCCCTCATGTAACATCCCTTGTGGTGTACGTGATGTTTACCTTGTGGCCCACAGCAGGACACACAATTTCTACAAGCGTTGCTATGCTCAACAAGACATCACTACAGAATACCTTTTCCCACTTTATGCATTGCATACACTTTTAATTAATACAAAACAGGCTCTACATTCACTAACATACTGAGTGTTCTACATACCTTGTTAGCTTTCCGAATCTTCGTAAATATCTCTCTTACACCTTTACTGTTTAAACGGTTCTATGGTATGAGCATACGGTTTGAATGTATGGCAAGTCATCCTTATATACGTCGATACCTGTAACATTTGGTTTCCTGCTGCCAATTGGTGTTCCTGAGTAAATTATTACATGAAAATACCACACCAAGAACTTTATTACATTATGTAATAAAGTTCTTGGTGTGGCATTTTTGTGTCGTTGAACTTTTTGGTAGTAGCACCAAAGTTGTTTCTTTTGTAAATTATTACATGCACATCAGCTGTGCAGCTACTCCATTCACCAATTACGCAGCAACAGTGGGGTATAATTTAATTCTCCACTTGGGCGTTGCCCTTTTGCCCTACCTTCAGGGAGTCCCTAGTGGGACATTTGCAGGACACACATCGGTGTTTACAGACCAACACATACCCATGGTCAGTACACAGGATAGAACATAATTTTATCCTGAATACATACTTATTCTTGTAGCACTTTAGCTACTTATCATGTTTCATGTAAAGTTTACGTTTTGTAGATACAGGCATAACTATTTAATGCAACTGTTACATAATATATGGGACATAATTATGTCCTACAATCTCGGACATTTTCCCTTTTTAATATGTTTTGTCAGGACACAACTGCCCAGGGAGGGGCTGTCCCTCTTAAAGTGAGACAGGTGGTACAGTATGCCTATGGCCAACTATGACCACATCTACCGTACTGCTCTACCTCCGAGTTAGCACTAACAGACACACGATGCAAACACACACACACACACACACACACACACACACACACACACACACACACACACACACACACACATTACAGTCCCATGGAAACGTACACGGCACCTTCAACACACACATACACAGACTACAGCAATCACAAACACAGTTGAACACAGTACCTACGTGGACCGCAACACCGTCAGCGATAACTTAATGTCCCTTAATATCTTGATAATATTACACGTGGTTCCAGTGTTCCGGTACTGTGTTCTTTCAGTCTTTAAACATCGTGATTAAGCGTGTCGGTATGTGACACATTCCATAGTTGGCAGTATCCTATTTATTTCTACCTCCATGGTTGTGTACATGTCGTTGACCTATCTAGATATTTGCAGATATAGGTGAATCCGTATATATATCAACATATATCTCTCTATCTCCCTTTCTATCTCTATTATATATGTATGTATATATATATATATATATATATATATATATATATATATATATATATAAGAGAGAGTGAGAGGGACAATACACCTTTCATTGTGTACATGTTGCTGTATACAGTTTCCTGGACTCCGCACATTTGTGTTTGAACCTGTCACATTACACACCTGCCGTTGGTACATCTTGGGTAGCTTAGTGTTAGGTGATTGTGTACAAGGTTGCGTGTTCTACTCCTGGCAGTGGTCATTTTATCCTTCAGAGCAGGCACTATTAGTACAGGGGTGAATAATGCTAGTTTCACCTGTTCTGGACATCACTGACCGTGATCTGCGTGATATTCAGAGAAGCTTAGCCCTGTTTCACGCATATCCATATGGTCATGTTTAAACGATGCTTACCAGCACTGGGCAATGCATATTCCTGCTAACATGTGCTAAACCTGATCTGAAGACCTGCATCCACTATCCATTATTCGTGCCTTCGGGATTACGTAACGTCCCTTGCAGGACGTGGTACGGGGAACATGCACGACGGTCAGTGCATTTACCACTTGAGCATCTGGGATTTGTACACGTGTTATGGCATTTTGTATGTGGACTGTACTAAGGCTGTTACTCCATACTGCAATCAAATGGGTAACTCAGTTAGTTTACATATGGATGAGACCTATTAATGGTATGTTCAAGTGATGTTTAATGGATGTGCCCCAGCATTGAGAATGTATGTCACAGTGAGCCACACACTATAATGTGCTACACCTTCACACAACCATAGGTGGAGCATGCTGGGGTGACAGATACCTATCATGGGTACATCCCATGCTCACTACATCCGTGATTACATTGTATGGAGCCCCTCATTTACACACCAGGGAATCCATGCAGAGTGTGTGGGGAACAGTGATTACACACATGGATCCCTCAATTGGCTCTGCTCCACTGAGGGTCAGTTGGTTACTCGATCTGGTGGCGAAAGCAGACACTGTTTGCCTCGATTGATGAATGGTCTCTGACAATCGGGCGTGTACCTACCGATGTACCTAGGAACCTATACATACAGTACCAACATATGCTGATAGGTCCGTGTACTGTTCAGGTGTTGACATTCCTTGTTCCAATAGCTGTTGTGTATGCAATGGTTGAGGGCTGCCTATGTAGGATTCACACAGTAGGCCACCTATACATTACAATTCACAGGTGGTCGTGTGTGTGTGCCATCCATTTTACTGTGTGTGCAGGTGGAGAGATGTGTCAGTCCGTAGGGGCCTATACTGTCAGAGTATGTGCTATACGTTCCCTCTTTACCAAGGCATAGGCATATTGGGCACACCTCCATCTGCCTATTGGGGCTGGCACAGGGTGTTTGTGGTCTGAATCTCTCTGTGCCTGTGATAGCCTTGGCAATTGCGGTGGGCTGTGAGGGCCTTCAACATTATGTCCCTGCTGCAGCTGTTTCCACAGGATCATATTATGTAGCATGGCACATACTATGAAGATGTGGGCACACATGCCTGGAGAGTATTGCAAGGCTCCACCAGATATGTCCAAGCAACGGAACCGTGATTTCAGCATCACAAACACACGCTCTATGATGATTCTGGTTTGTGCGTGTGCCTCATTATGGTGTTCTTGCATGGTTGTGTGCGTATTTCTGATGGGAGTCATGATCCATGGCTTCAGTGCATAGCCAGAATCCCCCACAAGGTGGCCATGTGGGATGTCCCCCCTGACAAATACCTGATACAGCTGTGAGGCATGCCAGATGTGGGAGTCATGGTAGCTTCCAGGGCTGCCAGCACACACATCCATGATAATGCCCTGGGCATTGCACACGACCTGGCAGTTGATGGAGTGGTATCCCTTGCAGTTTATGTAGCGCCTACCATGCTCACCGGGTGGTCACGTGATATGTATGTGTGTGCGGTCTGTTGCACCCAGTACCTCCAAGTAGTGTGCCACATGGTGGAAGAGACGCATATTGCTGGCCAACACCTCCTGACTTCGGGGGAAGTATATATGCTCATTGGCATGTGGTAACATGGCATCCAGGAACTGGTGTAGTACCCTGGATGCTGATGCCTGTGAGATCTCCATTATATCTCCAGTTGGCCTTTGAAAGGTACATGTGGCTAGTATTCGCAAGCTTACACATACCTTCGTGTCCACTGGGATGGGTTCCCCTCTGTTGTTTCTGGATCTCAGGCATGGCCAGCACAGCTCAACTATTTGCTGTAAGATGTCCCTGTCCACCCTGTAATGCTCTACTATCTCCAGATCATGTAGCCCCTGGTAGGTTACCCTTGGTCTAAACACTCTTCTCCTCCTCCGGGGCCTGCTGTGGTTGTCAGCATCATCTTCTACAACACCTTCAGTCACTAACACATGGTGATGAATCACAGCTATGGCAGCTCCCAACATGTACATTGTAAAAGTTCCCCGTATGTTTACACCTATGGTGCAGTGATTGGGAATACACAGGTGTGCTTTCACACTTTATACTATTGTGCTGTGAACACTGATGATGTCATAGGGTGTGTATGTACGATTGTAGCTACAGGGTATCTTATGTGTTTTACGACAGGAACTACTATTGTGGTGCCTTTGGTGTTGAATTACATTTGGCTGCCGTGGATTACCTCTTGCCCTTCCCTTTACATTTCTTCATGTTTCACCTCCCATTTTCTGGCATGCATCCAGCAGCCTGCTTTCATTTGTACTTTCCTAAACCTGGCTTATCTTGCATAATGTGTTCTATTGCCGGTCTACTGCAGGTTTGCTTTGCTCTGCTATGGCAGTTCTCTTTTCTTTGCAATCCAACACCTCCCCTATCCTGTTTTGCAGGTTTCTGCAAGCAGACTTGTCAGCTGCTGTCGATTGCCTGCTGTGAGTTAATAGATGTTAATTGCTCAGTTGTACTCCAATTACCCTACTGCGGCATGTCCTTATTTTCTTCCCCTGAACTTCCTGTTTGAGCTATGGTGCGTGGCGCGTGCATCTGCTTACCGGGTTTCGGACACTTTTTCATCCCCGTACACATGCGCATTTGGGCACCATATGTGATCTCAGCTAAACGATGCTATACCTACCTCCCCACCCCTGTCCTGCAGCTTTGCTTAGCAATGGCCAGGCCGGATTTGCATTGCTCCAATGTGCTTACAGCTACGGTGGTACACCCTACTGCTGATGTCATATATACCTCTAAACCACTCCTCGGTGTTGTAGTGCTGCGCCGTATGGTACATCCTTAGTCTGGCGGGGCGTTTGCAATTCACTATTACCTGCCTCATTTGCATGGCATTGACTACTAATTCCTAGTTACTGCACCAAACACTGTCACAGACCCTTAGCAACCCTTGTAGCTTGGTTATGGTGAACCATGCATACCATTGGGTATTATGGTGAAATCATGATTTGTATTACATTGCGATTTTATGACATTTGTATATATTTTCTTTGTGTTCCCATTTGTGCACACATGCCCTGCAGTTGTACTTTGCGTTACTGTGGACATGACATTAAATGTTGTTTCTTAGGTGTTGTGCATCTTTTCTTATGCCATTGGCAGTATATTTAGCCATTGGCATATGTTAACTTTGTAATACATGAGTCTGGTCCGCTTTCATAGCTCCGATGTTCTGTTTGGAAAAATGTAAACCGTGTTTTTTGGTTTACATTTCTGTGGGCTTACGCTATGCCTGCACCACTCATGAATCGCTATGTACCTTCATTTGCATGATGCGGCATTGTGCATGGGGTGATTAGCATACCTAAGCTGAGGGCTGCACAGATCTGGCGTAAGCCGGTAGTGCACGTGGAATTGGATCGTACCTGAATCGCTCGATGGCCATATTTGGCGTTATACCATCTACGCTATGCCTGCGCCTGGCGCAAGCTTCATGAATCCCGGGGATTGTCTTGATCTTTCCTTCACACATCACTAAGGCTAGATAGATAGATATAGATATATATATATATATATAATAGATAGATATAGATATAGATACCTTCCAATAGCATGAATCTTTCTTTTACTGTTTCTGTTTGGTTTACTTAATTGCATTCCTAAGTTTAGTGCCATTAATTGCTTCATGTGACTTATAGCTCTACATCTTTGTTACTGTTTTTAAATAATTTTCTTCCAGTTAATTAGTCATTTTTATAACTAGGAAATATGATACTATCAGTGGTTTGACTTGACTGCTTTTTCCATATTTGGCTTATTGTTGCCCAAAACAGTAGTCACATTACAAACTTGTTACCTTAGTTTTTATAATCTCCTATTTTAATTAGAAGAATGATTTCATTTTTTTTTTTGTTCTTTTGCAGTTAACTTTGTCCAGTTGTCAATGTAGATAAGTAACTTGCTTTTCACAAATAAATAAATAAATAAATATTTTATGTTATAGCAGGTATACTTTTTGTTTGATATCATGAAAGGGATATCCTGTAGTGTACTATTCGATTATCTCAAAGATGCATGTGTGTATTTGTAAGAACATTTTGCTTTTAATCATATTCTTTACCCCACTGTAATATTTATACATGCCTTCTGAGTGTGTCGCTGTACATGGCAATGCTTAGACAGCTTCTCACCTAGGCCTGTATTTTGCAATTTGAGACAGTAATCCTTAATTGTGTGATTCATATCTGATCAAGGTAAAAAGTATTTCAAGAAGGCTTGCCAGTTTTGAACAATTTATATCAGTCTGATACATTAAAATAATATAATGCTAAGAAATAAATTGTAACAATATAGTTAATCACCTGTCCTTGTTTTTTTTCCATAAACAGTGCTTGTTTTCAAATTATACAAAATTCCCAAGGCAGAAAAAATAGCATTTCTTTACAGGGCATTTTTGCAAATTTACAGTTGCTATACTTACGTAATGTTTTATAAAAAGAGAACTGTTTTTTTTCTCTTCCTGCAAAGAAAGGAGTCAGATTTTGCCAAGGAATATATATATGCACACTTCATTTCTCATGCCATTTAATGCCCTCATTTACTCAGCGTCATACCTCTTAATATGCGTGTGTTCTGAAGCCCAGATCTGCATATGTTTGATAACACAATGCCTGAGTAGAACCTTGTAAAAGGATTTAGTGTTACACTGTTTCTTCTGCATGTCTTAGATGAAAATCGGTAGTTGTAAGTATTCTTTTAAAGTAGATATTCAACACTAATTCATGCAACAGATTTTGTGTCAAACAAACATTTCATAAATATTTCTGTGTTCTTTGACTTTTCTTTCAGCTGGATTGTTTCACTAAAGTCTTCTATCAGCAAATGGCTACCACTGCATCAAGCAATTCAGGATTTTATGAACCGACCTCCAGAAGAGACTCGCATGTGAACTTCTAGAAAACTTGTTGTTATTCAAGTTTATCTTTTTAAATGCTACCCTTATGAAGTGATAGTATATTGAAAAGTGCTGGAAAGCTAACTGGTTTCTTTAATTATGACATTAATCTGAACGTTTACATTGTCTTGCTTTTGTGGGGTTTTTTTATCATTTCTAGTACTAAAGGAAATAAAGTGTGAGGCATTTACTTTTCAGTCTTCTGTGAGCTTGTTTGACATGAATATTGAGTAACTGGCTTCAGCAGTAGTAATTATGTCATCATTTTAATGAACAGCACTGCAGCATCCATTAGCTAAAATTGTGTTTTTCTGTAACTAAAAAGTAGTTATTAGAGATCCAAGGAAAGATCCAATGCAAAAGGTATTTATACAGAGAGTTCTTGACACTACCACAGTTTACTAAAACGCTGAAAAATTTCTATGGTGTAGAGAGATGGAGCCCTGACTGTGGACCTGATAACCCGAGGTTGATTAGTGGTTTGAGCACTGAAGGAGCCAAATAAAAGAGGTGAGATTGAACAACAACAGGCAGGCCCTCTATTCCAGGAGTGAGGGAGGGAGGGTGGGGATATGGCTTATAATCTAGCACTCCCCCTGTAATGAGGGCAGTGGTATGATTTCATGGCAGATTCTATACAATCTGGCACAAGGGTTTGGTTGGAGTTGACACTGAATGATGTAATGGGAGGTATACCAGCAGCTCTGCCCCGTTAGGATTGGCAAAAAAAAAAATCTCCTTTGTGGCTAGTACGATACTGGAATATCCTGATCACCTCTTCATCCTCCTGCCCTGGCACTTACACTAAGAATGTCTCTCTTTCTCCCCTCAAGGTGTATCCAGTGTGAAGGGTCAAGTCTTGTAGGCTTGGGAAGAGGGTAGGGCTGAAAATCAAGGAGAAAATCTAGCACACAGCTGATGGCTAACAGTCATGACATATAAAAATAAATATGTCAATAAAATAAAAAAATGAAAAACTGGGAGTTTCATGTGTCATGCAGCTCCTAGTGTGCTAAGTTTGCTTTACAGTGGTAAACCGGAATTATACTTCGGGTATTGTGATATATGGCATCACCCTCAGTTTAGAAATAATTAAATTATATTTTGCTATACATATTTGCTAATATTTCTATTGCCTGAGCAAATAATGATGGACCACCCTGTTTTGTGCCTTTCTTTAATTCTCTAAGTTAAGATAAAATTGCATCCAATTTTGCCTAAGCTTTATAATCATGGTAAATGTTCTTTATTAGAGAACTAAACTCAGTGGGAAAAATCGAATAATTCAAATACTGTAAGTCCCATCTAACTGAATAAAAAGCTTTTTTCAATGCCAAAACATATAAATACTGTTTATGATTCTTCACTAAATCTAGTAAAATTATTTTTATACTGTCTTGAGTTTGTCTTTTGCATATAAGCTCAGCCTTGTCATTATTGATTAATTGGGTATTTAGAGCTTCAATATGCTTGTGAATATACTGAAATACAAATTTTTATAATTTTTATAATCAGTATTTAATAATGAAATAGGCCTATAAACTGAGCAGATTATGGGATCTTTACTTGTTTTGAGGTTAATAAATAATATTTCCAAGAAGGGGGGCTTTACATTAAGTTAAATACCTTTTAATATATTATAAAAGAAATAAAATATTTTCTGTGTAAATATTTTGGTTAATTCAGGGATAATTACATATATTTTTGGGCCTTTTTTATTTTTGAATTCTTTTATTTTACTAATTACTTGTTTGTAGGTTATGGGTCCAGAGAGTTATTTTGGCTGTTACTGAAATATTAATACATATTTAATGACACCATATTTTATATTTATAGTAGCTGAATTGGTGATGTTATTATTCTGTGTTAGACCTGTACAATAGTCTTCAAATTGTTGTAAAAGTTCCTCAGTTTCTGTCTTTAATTTATTATGTTTAGAAATTCTGATTTCTTTAATTTATGTCTTGCTTACATTTTTGACCTTTTTAATTAGATTGTCCATGCCTTTAACACTTATCAAATATGAAGACATTTTAAGTAGTCTAAGGCTAAAGCAGTTTGTGAGATAATATAGGTTGATAATCCTTATTGAGTGAGTTTACTTGTTATAGTAAAATTTTATCTCCTTTTTGAAATTTGCATTTCACAGAATGAAGTTTATTCTAAGTATCATAACTATATCAGATATGTAAACTTTTAAAGAGCCACAAATCATTATTTATTAACTTTATTTGTTCATAAAATAATATTTTTCTCGACTACACCAAGTCTTAAAGTGTTACTGACGCATTATATATCCTGATATTCTACTGTTTAAATATATTTTATTGAAATTAGTTGATATTACAATTGATGCATTATGCTCTGAGAGGAGCAAGAGATTATTTTAAAGTTTTTCATCTTAGATAATATATTATTTGATATCTTTATTTTACTATTCTTTACTTACTATCAAAAGGCAATGGAGTAATAAGAGAGATAGTGTGAGTCTTTGTCTTTTCTAATGTTTTTGCCACAGCTGAAATACTGGTTTCTCTTGCTGCACTGGTTTCTGTCTTGGGTAAATTAAAGTTAATGTCTCCTACCATAATTAAACTGTCTTTCATATTAATGACTTTTTTTAGCTATTTTGACACCCATTCCTAAAAACCGGTGCAGATGCACTAAGCTGCACATTTTGTTGTTGCATTCTATTGTGCTTTTTTCTTTTATTTATGTATATATATATATATATATATATATATATATATATATATATATATATATATATATACAGTTCCCTATTAAAATCGCGAAGGTCCACTTACCCAAATATGGAAATGTAGACACATATACATCGAACTGCTAAAACACAGATTGTCCTGAAGTGCGAAATCCAAAATGTCGAATCATCATGGTTGGCTCTTCTGCGGTATAGCTCCTTAAGGTAAGTGTGCGATAGTTACGGACCTTAGGGTTAGGGTGCAGGTAAAGGTAAGTGCATAGATAGTAATGTATGTAAGGTTTAGTGTAGGGTTAGAAGTAGGGTTTTGTTAAGTGTATGTGTGTGGGTTATTTATTTTGTTTGGGTATAGCTCCGTAAGGTAAGCGTGCAATAGTTACGGACCGTAGGGTTAGGCTGCAGGTAAAGGTAAGTGCATAGATAGTAATGTATGTAAGGTTTAGTGTAGTGTTAGAAGTAGGGTTTTGGCTAGTGTATGTATGTGGTTTATTTGTTTTGTTTGGGTAGGTAGCATGTAGCACGCGGTGGGGTTGGACAACTATGATGTTTCGAGTTTTTGAATTTCATGATTAAGGGCATTCGGTGTATTCGTGGTTTAAGTAATATGTGTCAATGATTACGTATTCACTGAGTAGGACTTTATCGGTTCTAATATAGACCATATATATATATATATTATATATATATATTATATATATATATATATATATATATATATATATATATATATATTATATATATATATATATATATATATAATATATATATATACATATATATATATATATATATATATATATATATATATATATATATATATATATATATATATATATATATATATATATATATATATATATATACATATATATATATATATATATATATATATATATATATATATAGGTCCACTTTTAAATGCCGAAATCTCGAGTTTTAAAGAAAGAACCCAAAACATTGAGATTCCAGTATCTCAACATTTAAAAGTGGGGGGGGAAAGGACAGACATCTAAAATAAAGTGTTTGCAGGGGGGCAAGCCCCTCTGCACCCCCACACCCCCCTATATAAGTATCCCAACTCCGAGATCGTACTACAGTGAAGAGAATGGTAATGCTCCAGTTGAACTTACCATTCTCTTCACTGTAGCGCAATCTCAAAGTTGAAATATTTAAGTAGGGGGTGTGGGGAGTATAGGGGTGATTGCCCCCCTGCAGACACTTTATTTTAGTTCATTTTTGTTTTTTCATTCACTTTTAAATGTCAAGATACCGAAATCTCTGTGTTTTGGGTTTGTTTTTTTAAACATTTAAAAGTGGACCTGTATATATTGGACATAATCAGATTATTTTTCTATAGATTTAATATTCCCATTTTTATTTTTGAATGAATTCTGGACTAATACTTCATAATATGAAAATGTATATTTATATTTGTCTGTTTGATTGCTGTGTGTTTCTTGTAGGAAAATGATTTGCAGATTGTTCAAATTGTGATATTTTAATAAATAACCCATTCAAGTTGTGATATTTTAGTAAACAACCCATTTTTCTGTTATTCAAGCCACTGGCATTCAAAGACACAATATTTAACACCATAACTTATTAATACCTGGACTGTGACTCAAATAGTCTATTGTTATCAGTGTACTTTCCCAGTAAACAAACTCAAATAAAAATAAATACTGTTTTTATATATACACATTGTTAAAAGATTAAATGCTGTAAGGATTTGTTTCTGGATTTAACATCAGTCATATTAGGTATCTGGGTCAATATTTTGTTTTTAAGATCAGGTTTCATAAGCTTTTTCTATAAATATTAAGTTGGGCATAGACATAATATAATTAGTTTAATTCATTTTTAGTGTTAGTAGAAATTCACACATAGAATTCTTCAAAATTCCTAGTTCAGTTATGTAAGCCGAATCAACCTTCTCTTTACCAAAGGTATTTTTTAAAACAAGAAACATCTTTATTAAATTATCATGTATGACATATTCCATGTTACATTTATATAAATGGCAATAAACCATAGCGATACATTCTCAATTGCAAACATTATACATTCCAAACTGTGTGACACAACTGTAGCTGCGAACATTCTGCATAACTTTTAACATATCCAGTCATTGTCAGTCAACCATTATGTAGCTCATTCACATCCTGCCTTCATTTAAACCTTGTTCCACCTCTGCATGTACTGATCCCACATTTCCCACTTTTTCCTATGTAATTTGCTCCTACCCTTTTCTAAAGATTCCAGTTCCAGTTGTTTTAACTCTTTTACTATCTTCACTACTTCTAGTAAAGTTAGTTTAGATTTTGATTTCCATTTTCTAGTAATTGCTATTTAGGCAGCCATCATAATTAGGTTTACAGGTTGGTACTAGGCTATCGGCCCTAGGGTCTATACAAGCCTAGCCATAACAATTTCCTGGTTATTTCTTCCCACAGTATTTACTTCCCTGGATCCCTGTCTAGCAGCATGACTGACGTGATCCCCAGGGTGCATTTCTTATCTCCCATCCAATCATCAGGGTTCCTTTTGAAGAGGGCCAAAGAGGCGCTCTGTTTGACATGTATACATACATACATACATACATGCATACAAATGTTTCAAGCATGGGCATTAAAGCCCTTCTAGCTTGCCATTATGCCAAAACACTTGTTCCCATAATAAATGTCCAGGCTGTTCTTAAAAATATCTAAGCTAGTACTTGCTTTAATGTCATTTGGTAGTCTGTTCCAAGCATCAGCTACTCTGTCAGAGAACCAATTAGTACACTTCTCATTCCTATAGAATCTTCTACATAGGTTATCTGACGATTCTCTAGTACTTTTTGATAACCCCAAACATTCCCAGAGGTAGCTGTCTTTAAATGCCATATATACCTAAATAAGAACTCCTCTTAAATATCTGTAAGAGACACTGTACAAGTTCAGATATTTCAGACTTTCATAATAACGTAGATTTTCACATCCATGGATGCCCTTAGTATATTTCTGTTGTACTCTTTCCAGTTTATTCATGCTTGTTTTCCTATAGGGTTTCCATACTGTTATTCCATATTCAAGTTTGGGTTTGATTTCCTAGACTTTATACATTTTTTATACAACCTATAGTTCTAGAACTATCATTAGCCAATTGGTTGATATGATTAGAAAAACTCATAGCTGAATCTACCCATATACCCAGGTCCTTAAATGAGTCTACAGTTTCAATCACTGTGTGCTGTATTAAATATTCACCATTCAGTTTATGTCTCCCAAATCTCATATGCTTAGTTTTTGATGCATTTATCAACATATTATTCTCCTGTGCCCAAATTGTTAATTTCGTCAAATTATTTTGCAGACATGCCTTATCTGTAACACTTGTAATCAGTTTACCCAATTTCTGGCCGTTAGCATATAGACTGTAG
This sequence comes from Protopterus annectens, assembly GCF_019279795.1. NCBI lineage: Eukaryota > Metazoa > Chordata > Ceratodontiformes > Protopteridae > Protopterus > Protopterus annectens. The sequence goes on along the minus strand of NC_056730.1, from coordinate 327,144,108 downwards.
AACACCTCAGATGAAAAAGTTAGGTCTGAAAGATAAAATCTAAACAAGTAAGGGCCTAGTACAGAGCCCTGTGGGACACCTTGACTGTAACCAAGTATTTCACCTGTCCATTTGGTGTGTGATACTTGCCTTGTCCTATTTGTAAGCCATGCAGCTGTCCATCTTATCAACAGTACATCAATACCTAGTTGTACTAATTTATTGATCAGTGTTTTGTGCATGACCCTGTCAAATGCTGAAATTAAATCTATATAAATCACATCACAGCACAATTTTTCATTCATAGCTGTTATTATATTGTTATAGAACATCATGTTACAGGTGGTAATAGATCTATTTTCAACATATGCATGCTGATATATGGTTTCAAGTCCCAACCTATCCAGTTCTGACAATAACTTATCCAGTATTAACTTCTCCATTATTTTTCTACAACATGAAAGTAGACTTAAGGGTCTATATGATTCTGGGTTTTTCCTACTCCCATTTCCCTTAAAGACAGGTTTAATAAGTGCATGTCTCCAATCTTGAGGAATCTCCCCATATTTATATGACCTAGTGAATAATAGATGCAATGGCAGTGTAAGTTCTTGCTTAAGTGTTCTCAAATCATTGTTACTTATTCCGTCTCCTCCCTGCACTTTGTTTGGATCGAGTTTGCAGTTATTTTTCAATATAATCTAATTTGATTCCAGTATCTGGGGTTATCTGGATGTCACTAGGACAATGTACTACCCATTTTGTGGAGCCAAACTGTTTTGCATAAGATTTTGTAAATATATCTATAATCTGTTGTTTCTGAGAATAAATTTTAGAATCTGCACACAATTTATCAATTTGTGTATCTTTACTACTTCCAAATCTTATGTATCTATAAAAAGTTTTCCTATTATGCTCAATATCTTTATATAAATGTTCTTCAAATTTTTCTTGATCTTGTCTAACACTATGCTTAATCTGTTTGTCCAGCTTGTTTATTTCAGTTTTCAAAGTTGTAGTTCAACCTCTCTTCCATTTCTTATATTTTTTGTCTCTCACCTTAACCAGGTATCTTGTTCTTATGGAAATATACCCCCCTGATGTTATGTGCCTAGATCCTGATGTTAAACATTTGTTTGACTTTTTGCTCTCAAACAATTTCCCTTTGAAAACTTTCCACATTCCATCTGCAGTTTTTCCACTGAACACCTCACTCCAGTTAGTTTTATATAGCGACTTTTTTGCTTCCCTATAATCTGTAATTAACCTTCTGTGCATTGGCTTAGATTTCAGTTTGGCAGAATTATCTAGCAACAAATTAACCTTTATGACCCCATGATCACTGCACATCAATCGTGGTAAAACTTGACTTAAAGTTACAGTAATTTCTTCAGGAACACAAACAATATCTAGTATATTGCGTCCCCTGGTAGGTTTTTTACAATCTGAAGCATTTGTTGTTCTTGAATATACTCTCTGAATAATTTCTTTACTAATGTTGTTGAATCAATATTATTCCAGTCTGTTTCTGGTAAATTTAAGTCCCCAGCTAATATTATTCTTCCCTCCTGTGTTTCATGTAAGAAATGTATGAATTCCTCCAGGTCATCTGCGCTTGACTTTGATGGCCTGTACACTCCAACAATTGTTATATGTTCCAGAATTGTCTTTATTGTCACAGTTGCACAGTCTATAGTATTGGTATTATTATTGAACATGTAATAATCGCAAGTCTCATAGCTATCTTTAATGCCTATCATAACACTTCCACCTGATTTTTTGTTAGAATGTCTGTGTATGGGCAGTCTATTCCAGTGTTTGGGGAGTCTCTGGGTCAGGAACCTATCCTTCCAGAATGTTTTGTTCATTGTGATGACAAGGTTTAGATCCCTGGAACATGTGATTCTGAGAGATTGGGATTTCTTTAAGTGTAGCATGTCCAACAGCTCTGGGTTTGACATGGCCTTTTATGTTAAGCAGAGATCGCCTCTGAGTAGACGATATGCGACAGAGTATAGGTGTTTTTTTTTTTAGACGGTCAGCATAGGGCATCTGCTTTAGGCCTGTGATTCTTTTAGTGAGGTATTTCTGCAGCCTTTCCAGTTGTTGCATATGTCTTGAGAGGTACATACTAAACAGGGCATTGTATTCTATACTGGGTTTAATGAGAGATGAGTACAGTGGGACAATGACCTGCTTTTTTCCTTGATGAAAAGCCCTTAGTCATGAGGTGTGCCACATTGAAGGATTTCCTGACTGTTGTGGTGATGTGATTATCGAAAATGAGACCACTGTCCACCTGTGTCCCTATGTCTCTTATCACACTTTCGGTGTTTAGTGTACTACCACCTATGTGGTAATTCATGGGTGCATGTTTTTTCCCAAAGGGGATAACTATACATTTCTTGGCATTGATCTTGAGCCCATGGCTCTGGCACCAGGCATCTGTTTCTGTAAGGCCTTTTTGTAGAATATCCACATCATTTGGGGATTCAGTAATGGCTCCCAGTTTGCAGTCATCTGCGAACTTTGTTAGCCAGAGTCCCTTAGTGTTGGCCTGTACTTCAGAGAAGTAGATGCCAACCCTGGGGTACTCCACTTGTCACTTGTCTAGAGGATAGTGAGTTAGTAAGAGAGACAATTAGACTCAGCACGGTCTTACTATGTCTAGGCAATTCTGAGTTTTTAACATAGCTCTAAAAAATCATTCTCCTAGTCACTCCAACTTGCTCACCCAGCATCTCAGACAGAGCAGTCTTCAGGGAATCTTTAATGTCTCAGCAAAAAGCTTGAAACCAAGACCAAGTAAAAAGTATAATCCAAGGCAGTGAAGAGCAGCAAGAAACAGCGATGAAGCCAAAGGTAATCTCCGCAAAAAGTTTATTCAAACACATGACATAAATTTCTCCAAGTCCTTCTTTCAAACACACAACATAAATTTCTCCAAATCCTTCTCTCAAGCGCTTTCGCTCCGTGCAATACTGAGCTTTGTCAAGATAAAAATGCAGGGCAGAACAACCTTATTTGTAAGTCTCTTAATGAGATCATGTGCTTCATTAATTAAAACCAGTCAAGTTACAATTAAAATTAATTGGTGACCAATTTAAAATTAAACAGCAAGATGTTGTATGAAATACATAAAATCCTAAATAAAATACCTTTTGTTAAATATGTTGTAGTTGAAAAATATGTTATTTAAAAGATATGTCATTTGAAAATCACAAAGCATTCATGTATAAATAAATAAATATTGTTATATGTTAATGTCCCATGAAACCACATTTGTAGTGATTGATTCTTATAACACTGTTTAGTGTGCAATAAATATTACAATGGGGTACCACGAATAAATGATGTGAGTAATAAATAGTAATAGATAAAAATCAAATGTTAAAAATACAAGAATTAAAAATAAAAATAATAATCAAGTATTAAGTGTTGAAACGTTGTTACATAGATTATGTTCCCTATACTCAGAATAAATATAAATATAAAATACAAATAATTTGATACAAATAAGTAATGTTGATAATCTCTTACTAAATGCTGTATGCTATAACTTAGCTCTTCTTAGTTTTAAAACACTACTTAAATTTGTGTAGTCATTTAACCCTGGCCATTTAGCTGCATCCAGTCTTAGTTGCCATATAAGCTCCCTATATTCCAATTTAGTCTCCCAGTCACCCCCTCTCTTGTCGAGTGCTATCTGGTCTAACACAATGAACTTGATTTCCATATCTGGGCAGGACAAAGAGTGTTTATAAAAAGCATTGGTCTCTTTTTTCTTGGAAATATCATAGAAATGCTCATAAATTCTTCTCTTTAGAGTCCTTTCTGTTTTCCCAATATAGAAACTTTGACATTTTATACATGAGCCTAAATATACAACATATTTTGCATTGCAGTTAAAATACCCATTAAACCGGAATAGATATTTCTTAGATGGGATGTATATACTATGATCATTCAACATAGCAGTGCATTGTTTGCACATTCCATATTTATAAGTTCCTTTCTTGGATCTACTACCAGTGGTATTCGTCATTTCTTCTCTTTCAAATAGCTCTTTCATGTTAGTACCCCTGCGTCTAACAAATGTGGGTTTAGTTGGAACCTTTGTTGAAAAATCATCATGCAATGTAAGAACTGGCCAATACCTTGTTATTGTTTCCTCTTTCAGGTCAGAATTGCTGGAAAATGTGTGTATGTAACTAGTTTGTTCTAGCTGCTGGGTGTTCTTATGCAAGTTATCCACTTGCGGTAACATGCATCCTAAAAGTGGTGGGTATTTTTCTTCTCTACATGCGGAAATTTCCATGACCAAATTCTTGATTAGTTTGGCGGGTAGCCCTTTCACAAAATTTCTCTTCTAAAAGCTAACCTCGTTTGAGAAGTATTCCGCAGTGCTACACATTCTAGAAGCGGATTAGTTGCCCTTTGATAATTCCTTTCTTTTGATAGAAAGGATGACTACTGCTAAAGTGTAGGTAAGAATTAGAATATGTGGGTTTCCTGTATACTCTTGAAGCAAACTTGCCATTGGTGAAATCCTTGATTATAGTTACATCTAGATAGTTCAAACTAGTGTTACTGACCGAGTGTGTAAAGGTCAAAAGGAAGTGGTGGAGTTAATGTAATTTACAAATTTCTGAAAATCCACCTCTGTTCCATGCCATAACAAACATATATCATCCAGGTATCTAACATAGTGTTTAATGTGTTTCACCCAGTCTGTGCCAAATATGAAAGTCTGTTCCCATTTGTGCAATTCAATCTTCGCATACAAAGAGGCACAAGAGGCCCCCATTGCAACTCCCAATTTCTGTTTGTAAATTTCACCGTTAAAACAGATGAAATTATTGTTTAACACAATATCCATGAATTCGACTAGCAAATTCACAACATTGGCACCAAGATTGGCTTCTTTGACCAAAACTTCTTTGAACCAATCCAGACCTGTCAAATGTGGTATACTGGGGAATAGTTGCACTATATCGATAGTTACCATTAAAAGGTCTGGGTGGTACAAATGGGATCCCATACCCTTTAGGAAGTCCCAAGAATCTTTGCATATATGGCTTAGTGATGTAACAAACCGTTTGAGGACGTAGTCAATAAATTTCCCCAAGGTTCAGTGATGCTTCCTTCACCAGAAACTATTGGTCTGAATTTTAAAGGGTCCAGTCCTTTGTGGGTCTTTGGAATACCAAAAATTACTGGGATTCTTGGTTTGGCTACAAACAAGTAATTATATAGCTTTTCATTAATGGCTCCTTGTAAAGGTGGTCCATTAATAGATAGTTATTTTTGGAATATGCTTTGTGTAGCTCATTTATTGATATCAAGCCATAATGCTCAACATCCTGTAACATGTTGTAAATATGCGCGTCATAGCCTATATTGTACATCAAAACTAAGCCCCCTCCTTTATCCGGTTTCATTACTCTACACTCTTCTTCCTTTAAAAACCTGATTATGTGTGTTTCATTCAAACTTAGATTCTGGGGACCTGCAGCAGGTTGTCTAATGCCAATAGCTCTTAGATCTCTTTTCACCAATTCTTCAAACACCTTAGTGGAGGAGTGTGTGGGAGGGTTAAAGGTACTCTTTCTAGTAAGTATGTCACCTTGACAGGGTTGACCCTTGAAGTATAGAGACAAATTCAATTGCCTAACAAACATTTTAAGATCTATCAGTTCTTTTTCAAGATTAAATGATCGTGCTGGTATAAAATGCATACCTCTTGTAAATAAGTTAAAATGTTCCTTCGTTATCTCTAAATCAGTAAAATTATAAACAGTAAAATTATTATCCGTGGTCACCGTGTAACTGGTGGGGGTAATAGGAGGTGAATCCAATGGTACACAACTTTCCTGGTCGGGCATAGCATGACTGATCTCGGTTACTTGTTCCATCTCCTCGTTGGGAATCTGCCCCCCCTCCCCCCTGATTTGTCTGGGGGAAATATAAAATCCTGATGAGAGTTCTTTCTTTCCTTTTCCGCTAGTCTCTCACTCCTTCTAGGTAGGTCAACCTGCGTGTCATCATTATTAAAACTACGGACATTGTTGTGCTGTGTAACACTGTTGTTAGTCCAGCTAGCCTTTACTGGGAGTGGGTAAGCCATGCCTTCGCTATATTCTCTAAGATCCCTTTCTAATTTGTGTATCTTGCGGTTCACAACCTTAACACAGAACCTGTCTACTTCATTGAAAATATTATCATAGTTATACTTCACTGAAGGAAAGTTCTTGTCATTTACTAATGCGTTATTCAACCCATTTAAGTCCTTAAGCAGAGCATCAGCCTTAGCTTCATACTCTGCTACCATAACCTCCAACATTTCAATTCCTGCACGGTTAAAAATGTCACACAGTTTCTTGTAGTATGCAGTACCTTTTTGAACATTATTTGGAAACTTAAAACATCTTAAACCTTTGGGAACCCTTTCTACTTTCACACATTCTTTTAAATAGTCTATTTCCAGTTGGTTTGTTTTGTAGGTGTACAGCTTATCACGTAATATGTTAAAGTCTTGTTCTATATCAGCGTTGTTAACAGTATTGTCTGTACCTTGTTTGAAACAGAACTGTTGTTCCGCCCAGACATTGAAGTTAAAGTCCTTATTACAGTCACCTACATCACTCGCACCCTGATTGTTTGCTTTGTTTGTCCGTTTACTCATGCCCTGCTGGATACTAGACCCAGACTGAACGCCACTGCTTGCTGGCAACGGTTCACCGGAAATATGTCTTCTCTTCCGCTCCAGCCCCTGTTGCTGGTTGCCTGGCAACTTTGAAAGCGTGTCCGTTTTACTAGTGTTGAAAACTTCTGTTAACTGCGTTAACATGTCCAATACTCTGTTGAATTCAGCCCTGGTAACTGGCCCATTTTCATCTAAAGCTTTGAGCACCTTTGGGGTGCCTATGAAGTCGCTCTGTACCACTTCCTCCTCCATGGAACAAATCAGAACCAAAAACACAGCAAAAAGCTTGAAACCAAGACCAAGTAAAAAGTATAATCCAAGGCAGCGAAGAGCAGCAAGAAACAGCGATGAAGCCAAAGGTAATCTCCGCAAAAAGTTTATTCAAACACACGACATAAATTTCTCCAAGTCCTTCTCTCAAACACACGTCATAAATTTCTCCAAATCCTTCTCTCAAGCGCTTTCGCTCAGTGCAATACTGAGCTTTGTCAAGATAAAAATGCAGGGCAGAACAACCTTATTTGTAAGTCTCTTAATGAGATCATGTGCTTCATTAATTAAAACCAGTCAAGTTACAATTAAAATTAATTGGTGACCATTTTAAAATTAAACAGCAAGATGTTGTATGAAATACATAAAATCCTAAATAAAATACCTTTTGTTAAATACGTTGTAGTTGAAAAATTTATTTAAAAGATATGTCATTTGAAAATCACAAAGCATTCATGTATAAATAAATAAATATTGTTATATGTTAATGTCCCATGAAACCACATTTGCAGTGATTGATTCTTATAACACTGTTTAGTGTGCACTAAATATTACAATGGGGTACCACGAATAAATGATGTGAGTAATAAATAGTAATAGATAAAAATCAAATGTTAAAAATACAAGAATTAAAAATAAAAATAATAATCAAGTATTAAGTGTTGAAATGTTGTTACATAGATTATGTTCCCTATACTCAGAATAAATATAAATATAAAATACAAATAATTTGATACAAATAAGTAATGTTGATAATCTCTTACTAAATGCTGTATGCTATAACTTAGCTCTTCTTAGTTTTAAAACACTACTTAAATTTGTGTAGTCATTTAACCCTGGCCATTTAGCTGCATCCAGTCTTAGTTGCCATATAAGCTCCCTATATTCCATTTTAGTCTCCCAGTCACCCCCTCTCTTGTCGGGTGCTATCTGGTCTAACACAATGAACTTGATTTCCATATCTGGGCAGGACAAAGAGTGTTTATAAAAAGCATTGGTCTCTTTTTTCTTGGAAATATCATAGAAATGCTCATAAATTCTTCTCTTTAGAGTCCTTTCTGTTTTCCCAATATAGAAACTTTGACATTTTATACATGAGCCTAAATATACAACATATTTTGCATTGCAGTTAAAATACCCATTAAACCGGAATAGATATTTCTTAGATGGGATGTATATACTATGATCATTCAACATAGCAGTGCATTGTTTGCACATTCCACATTTATAAGTTCCTTTCTTGGATCTACTACCAGTGGTATTCGTCATTTCTTCTCTTTCAAATAGCTTTTTCATGTTAGTACCCCTGCGTCTAACAAATGTGGGTTTAGTTGGAACCTTTGTTGAAAAATCATCATGCAATGTAAGAACTGGCCAATACCTTGTTATTGTTTCCTCTATCAGGTCAGAATTGCTGGAAAATGTGTGTATGTAACTAGTTTGTTCTAGCTGCTGGGTGTTCTTATGCAAGTTATCCACTTGCGGTAACATGCATCCTAAAAGTGGTGGGTATTTTTCTTCTCTACATGCGGAAATTTCCATGACCAAATTCTTGATTAGTTTGGCGGGTAGCCCCTTTCACAAAATTTCTCTTCTAAAAGCTAACCTCGTTTGAGAAGTATTCGCAGTGCTACACATTCTAGAAGCACGGATTAGTTGCCCTTTGATAATTCCTTTCTTTTGATAGAAAGGATGACTACTGCTACAGTGTAGGTAAGAATTAGAATATGTGGGTTTCCTGTATACTCTTGAAGCAAACTTGCCATTGGTGAAATCCTTGATTATAGTTACATCTAGATAGTTCAAACTAGTGTTACTGACCGAGTGTGTAAAGGTCAAAAAGGAAGTGGTGGAGTTAATGTAATTTACAAATTTCTGAAAATCCACCTCTGTTCCATGCCATAACAAACATATATCATCCAGGTATCTAACATAGTGTTTAATGTGTTTCACCCAGTCTGTGCCAAATATGAAAGTCTGTTCCCATTTGTGCAATTCAATCTTCGCATACAAAGAGGCACAAGAGGCCCCCATTGCAACTCCCAATTTCTGTTTGTAAATTTCACTGTTAAAACAGATGAAATTATTGTTTAACACAATATCCATGAATTCGACTAGCAAATTCACAACATTGGCACCAAGATTGGCTTCTTTGACCAAAACTTCTTTGAACCAATCCAGACCTGTCAAATGTGGTATACTGGGGAATAGTTGCACTATATCGATAGTTACCATTAAAAGGTCTGGGTGGTACAAATGGGATCCCATACCCTTTAGGAAGTCCCAAGAATCTTTGCATATGTGGCTTAGTGATGTAACAAACCGTTTGAGGACGTAGTCAATAAATTTCCCCAAAGGTTCAGTGATGCTTCCTTCACCAGAAACTATTGGTCTGAATTTTAAAGGGTCCAGTCCTTTGTGGGTCTTTGGAATACCAAAAATTACTGGGATTCTTGGTTTGGCTACAAACAAGTAATTATATAGCTTTTCATTAATGGCTCCTTGTAAAGGTGGTCCATTAATAGATAGTTAATTTTGGAATATGCTTTGTGTAGCTCATTTATTGATATCAAGCCATAATGCTCAACATCCTGTAACATGTTGTAAATATGCGCGTCATAGTCTATATTGTACATCAAAACTAAGCCCCCTCCTTTATCCGGTTTCATTACTCTGCACTCTTCTTCCTTTAAAAACCTGATTATGTGTGTTTCATTCAAACTTAGATTCTGGGGACCTGCAGCAGGTTGTCTAATGCCAATAGCTCTTAGATCTCTTTCCACCAATTCTTCAAACACCTTAGTGGAGGAGTGTGTGGGAGGGTTAAAGGTACTCTTTCTAGTAAGTATGTCACCTTGACAGGGTTGACCCTTGAAGTATAGAGACAAATTCAATTGCCTAACAAACATTTTAAGATCTATCAGTTCTTTTTCAAGATTAAATGATCGTGCTGGTATAAAATGCATACCTCTTGTAAATAAGTTAAAATGTTCCTTCGTTATCTCTAAATCAGTAAAATTATAAACAGTAAAATTATTATCTGTGGTCACCGTGTAACTGGTGGGGGTAATAGGAGGTGAATCCAAAGGTACACAACTTTCCTGGTCGGGCATAGCATGACTGATCTCGGTTACTTGTTCCATCTCCTCGTTGGGAATCTGCCCCCCCCTTCCCCCCTGATTTGTCTGGGGGAAATATAAAATCCTGATGAGAGTTCTTTCTTTCCTTTTCCGCTAGTCTCTCACTCCTCCTAGGTAGGTCAGCCTGCGTGTCATCATTATTAAAACTACGGACATTGTTGTGCTGTGTAACACTGTTGTTAGTCCAGCTAGCCTTTACTGGGAGTGGGTAAGCCATGCCTTCGCTATATTCTCTAAGATCCCTTTTTAATTTGTGTATCTTGCGGTTCACAACCTTAACACAGAACCTGTCTACTTCATTGAAAATATTATCATAGTTATACTTCACTGAAGGAAAGTTCTTGTCATTTACTAATGCGTTATTCAACCCATTTAAGTCCTTAAGCAGAGCATCAGCCTTAGCTTCATACTCTGCTACCATAACCTCCAACATTTCAATTCCTGCATGGTTAAAAATGTCACACAGTTTCTTGTAGTATGCAGTACCTTTTTGAACATTATTTGGAAACTTAAAACATCTTAAACCTTTGGGAACCCTTTCTACTTTCACACATTCTTTTAAATAGTCTATTTCCAGTTGGTTTGTTTTGTAGGTGTACAGCTTATCACGTAATATGTTAAAGTCTTGTTCTATATCAGCGTTGTTAACAGTATTGTCTGTACCTTGTTTGAAACAGAACTGTTGTTCCGCCCAGACATTGAAGTTAAAGTCCTTATTACAGTCACCTACATCACTCGCACCCTGATTGTTTGCTTTGTTTGTCCGTTTACTCATGCCCTGCTGGATACTAGACCCAGACTGAACGCCACTGCTTGCTGGCAACGGTTCACCGGAAATATGTCTTCTCTTCTGCTCCAGCCCCTGTTGCTGGTTGCCTGGCAACGTTGAAAGCGTGTCCGTTTTACTAGTGTTGAAAACTTCTGTTAACTGCGTTAACATGTCCAATACTCTGTTGAATTCAGCCCTGGTAACTGGCCCATTTTCATCTAAAGCTTTGAGCACCTTTGGGGTGCCTATGAAGTCGCTCTGTACCACTTCCTCCGCCATGGAACAAATCAGAACCAAGAACACAGCAAAAAGCTTGAAACCAAGACCAAGTAAAAAGTATAATCCAAGACAGCGAAGAGCAGCAAGAAACAGCGATGAAGCCAAAGGTAATCTCCGCAAAAAGTTTATTCAAACACACAACATAAATTTCTCCAAGTCCTTCTCTCAAACACACGACATAAATTTCTCCAAATCCTTCTCTCAAGCGCTTTCGCTCAGTGCAATACTGAGCTTTGTCAAGATAAAAATGCAGGGCAGAACAACCTTATTTGTAAGTCTCTTAATGAGATCATGTGCTTCATTAATTAAAACCAGTCAAGTTACAATTAAAATTAATTGGTGACCATTTTAAAATTAAACAGCAAGATGTTGTATGAAATACATAAAATCCTAAATAAAATACCTTTTGTTAAATACGTTGTAGTTGAAAAATATGTTATTTAAAAGATATGTCATTTGAAAATCACAAAGCATTCGTGTATAAATAAATAAATATTGTTATATGTTAATGTCCCATGAAACCACATTTGTAGTGATTGATTCTTATAACACTGTTTAGTGTGCAATAAATATTACAATGGGGTACCACGAATAAATGATGTGAGTAATAAATAGTAATAGATAAAAATCAAATGTTAAAAATACAAGAATTAAAAATAAAAATAATAATCAAGTATTAAGTGTTCAAACGTTGTTACATAGATTATATTCCCTATACTCAGAATAAATATAAATATAAAATACAAATAATTTGATACAAATAAGTAATGTTGATAATCTCTTACTAAATGCTGTATGCTATAACTTAGCTCTTCTTAGTTTTAAAACACTACTTAAATTTGTGTAGTCATTTAACCCTGGCCATTTCGCTGCATCCAGTCTTAGTTGCCATATAAGATCCCTATATTCCAATTTAGTCTCCCAGTCACCCCCTCTCTTGTCGGGTGTTATCTGGTCTAACACAATGAACTTGATTTCCATATCTGGGCAGGACAAAGAATGTTTATAAAAAGCATTGGTCTCTTTTTTCTTGGAAATATCGTAGAAATGCTCATAAATTCTTCTCTTTAGAGTCCTTTCTGTTTTCCCAATATAGAAACTTTGACATTTTATACACGAGCCTAAATATACAACATATTTTGCATTGCAGTTAAAATACCCATTAGACCGGAATAGATATTTCTTAGATGAGATGTATATACTATGATCATTCAACATAGCAGTGCATTGTTTGCACATTCCACATTTATAAGTTCCTTTCTTGGATCTACTACCAGTGGTATTCATCATTTCTTTTCTTTCAAATAGCTCTTTCATGTTAGTACCCCTGCGTCTAACAACAAATGTGGGTTTAGTTGGAACCTTCGTTGAAAAATCATCATGCAATGTAAGAACTGGCCAATACCTTGTTATTGTTTCCTCTATCAGGTCAGAATTGCTGGAAAATGTCTGTATGTAACTAGTTTGTTCTAGCTGCTGGGTGTTCTTATGCAAGTTATCCACTTGCGGTAACATGCATCCTAAAAGTGGTGGGTATTTTTCTTCTCTACATGCGGAAATTTCCATGACCAAATTCTTGATTAGTTTGGCCGGGTAGTCCCTTTCACAAAATTTCTCTTCTAAAAAGCTAACCTCATTTGAGAAGTATTCCGCAGTGCTACACATTCTAGAAGCACGGATTAGTTGCCCTTTGATAATTCCTTTCTTTTGATAGAAAGGATGACTACTGCTAAAGTGTAGGTAAGAATTAGAATATGTGGGTTTCCTGTATACTCTTGAAGCAAACTTGCCATTGGTGAAATCCTTGATTATAGTTACATCTAGATAGTTCAAACTAGTGTTACTGACCGAGTGTGTAAAGGTCAAAAAGGAAGTGGTGGAGTTAATGTAATTTACAAATTTCTGAAAATCCACCTCTGTTCCATGCCATAACAAACATATATCATCCAGGTATCTAACATAGTGTTTAATGTGTTTCACCCAGTCTGTGCCAAATATGAAAGTCTGTTCCCATTTGTGCAATACAATGTTCGCATACAAAGAGGCACAAGAGGCCCCCATTGCAGCTCCCAATTTCTGTTTGTAAATTTCACCGTTAAAACAGATGAAATTATTGTTTAACACAATATCCATGAATTCGACTAGCAAATTCACAACATTGGCACCAAGATTGGCTTCTTTGACCAAAACTTCTTTGAACCAATCCAGACCTGTCATATGTGTTATACTGGGGAATAGTTGCACTATATCGATGGTTACCATTAAAAGGTCTGGGTGGTACAAATGGGATCCCATACCCTTTAGGAAGTCGCAAGAATCTTTGCATATGTGGCTTAGTGATGTAACAAACCGTTTGAGGACGTAGTCAATAAATTTCCCCAAAGGTTCAGTGATGCTTCCTTCACCAGAAACTATTGGTCTGAATTTTAAAGGATCCAGTCCTCTGTGGGTCTTTGGAATACCAAAAATTACTGGGATTCTTGGTTTGGCTACAAACAAGTAATTATATAGCTTTTCATTAATGGCTCCTTGTAAAAGGTGGTCCATTAATAGATAGTTAATTTTGGAATATGCTATGTGTAGCTCATTTGTTGATATCAAGCCATAATGCTCAACATCCTGTAACATGTTGTAAATATGCGCGTCATAGTCTATATTGTACATCAAAACTAAGCCCCCTCCTTTATTCGGTTTCATTACTCTACACCCTTCTTCCTTTAAAAATCATTAACATATAACAATATTTATTTATTTATACACGAATGCTTTGTGATTTTCAAATGACATATCTTTTAAATAACATATTTTTCAACTACAACATATTTAACAAAAGGTATTTTATTTAGGATTTTATGTATTTCATACAACATCTTGCTGTTTAATTTTAAATTGGTCACCAATTAATTTTAATTGTAACTTGACTGGTTTTAATTAACGAAGCACATGATCTCATTAAGAGACTTGCAAATAAGGTTGTTCTGCCCTGCATTTTTATCTTGACAAAGCTCAGTATTGCACTGAGCGAAACCGCTTGAGAGAAGGATTTGGAGAAATTTATGTTGTGTGTTTGAGAGAAGGACTTGGAGAAATTTATGTCGTGTGTTTGAATAAACTTTTTGCAGAGATTATCTTTGGCTTCATCGCTGTTTCTTGCTGCTCTTCGCTGCCTTGGATTATACTTTTTACTTAGTCTTTAATGTCTACCAACTCATTACACTCCCATAAAATATGTTCCCAGTTACATCTTTCTGCCCCATCATACCTCCAACATTTCTGTCTACCTGAAGAAAAATTCTTTGAAGTCTGCTTGGGTATAGAAATACCTATGTAAGCATTTCCAGGCCATGATCTGAAATCTTCTAGATTTTGTTGCATATTGGGAGACACGCATATATCCCCCCATTGTTTCTTTGTGAATTGCTTATCTAATCTCTCTTCCCAGTCCTTCCTATCCTCCTCTAAATTATTATTATATTTATCGTGCAATATTACCAAATATACTTTTAAACACAAACTTTCTAGTAGAGCTTCTACAATCCAAAACTTAAATCTATTTATCCGATGATTTTTTCTTCCACTCATTTACCTCTTTCCTATTATCTCTATTACCTTTTTCTTCTCTTAACTTACTTTAGCTTTTCCATTCCTTTATTTTCTTTCATTCTTCATTTATTTTTTTTTCTCTTCTTCCTATTTTTTCATTTTCTAGTGCTTCTATCCACTTATGATATTTTTTTCTTTTCTCCTTTTACCCATCATTTTGTTCTGCTCCATCTTCTTCCTTTCTTGGTCTCTTCTCATTTATTTTACTACATTTTCTTTATTCCCTTCCCTTTCCCTTTAATTCTCTTTTTCTTGACTTCCTGGTTTTCTTTTTCTTATTCTTTTCTCCCTCTTCCTCCTGTATCTTCTCCTCTTTCCTTGTATTTTTCTTTCTTGTTGCATTTCTGTTTTGCCTTCTTTTCCCTTTTCCCCTCTACCTCCCCTTCCCATTATTTTTCTTAATTCCGTTTCTCTTCCTTTCTATGAAACTAGCTATTCAGCTTAGTCTTCAAACATCAAATAAAATATCTATTTAATTAATAGTTCATAGAAAATACTACAACTATCAAAACAACTGGTAAAATAATAATCTAATACAACTAATTACTAACACTAATCTAACAAATAGGAAATGTATTTATTTATCCATTGTTGACCAAATGGTGTTTGTACTACTAGGGGAAATGTGGCCAGGATATTTGGGAACTACCCTACTCTTTTCAGTAAGTGCGCATGAGTGCATCTCGTACACACCCATAAAAAAGAGCAGTTATTCATTTTTCTAAAGAATTAGGTAATCAGATGTCATTTACACATGTGTTATAGCAAAATCCAAACAGCAATGTCCATATTTAACAGATGTTTTGTTAATCATCCTAACCAGTAAAGTAAATTGTCAACATGAGTCTTAGAAACCATGTACTTCTCTATAACCAAGTAAATCTGTATCAGATTATCAGAACATTACCAAAATGAGCAGTCTGTATAATGATGAAACAGGGATGGGGTTCAAGAAATAAGGACTGAGAGTAGGGTCTTGGATGTAGGTCCTTAAATAGACTAATTACAGGCATATAAAATATTATATTTATAAGGTAAAAGAAAGTATTCTAAAATCCAAGACAACATGAGAATGGAGAAAGGCAATTTTTGCCAGCAGGGATAACTACATGAAGAGATATAGAAAATAGGCAAGAGGATAAAATGAAAAAGGGATTAAGATACTGGGAGGAAACATACAGAGAGTGGAAAGTTAACAGACTGAGAGAAGGCCATGCAGAAGTCTGGAGTGCAGGACAGAGACTTCCTTCCCTACCAGGTATTAATAACAAGAGTATAGGCATAGAGAAAGGCATGGGGGAGTACTAAGTGAAACACCAGCTCTGGTAGATTTTTTAATTGAAGCTAGAACAGAAGCTGATGTTAAAAAGGGATAATTTGTAGGACATATAAAATATTGTATGGTAACTACAAGTATCAATCTGAGGAGGCCAGAAAATTCTGGGAAGAAAGAATGGAAAGGCAATTTACAAAGGAACAATGAGAAGACATCTCTATGGCTCCAACATATGCAAAGAAGTCCAGAAGGTTTAGGATTTTTGCTTGGAAGTGCTTGCATAGGTATTTCATACCCCTTCAGTCTTGGGTAATTTTTATTCAGGTAGATAGCAAATGCTGCAAGTGTGATAGAAAAGCAAGAGGTAATTGAGATGATGCTTTTGGGAATGTAACAAGCTGGCAGATTACAAAAATCCCTACAGAGTACATACACAGAAATGTTGGGAGAGCAAATTGTAACTAAAAAAATTATTCTTTTGAGCAAAGACATATGATCTGAATTGCCAAGACATACTAAGGCTTTACTAAGTTTAAGGCTATTGGTTGCCAAAAAAAATTACCTGAAAATGGAAAACAAAATCTAAACCAAATATACTTGTAAAAAAAGATAAAGGAACTGGAACTGGGCTCTTTAAAAAAGGGAAGCAGCTAGCTACATAGAAATAAATAGAATTTATGTCAATGATACATGTGAAGTAATGCTCGGGAGGAGGAGTGTGACTCCTCTGTCCCCCCATCAGTAAAACAGGACATCCCCAGTACCTACCCCTCCCCTTATCTCTAGGGAGCAAGTCATCACTGCCCTCTCAAAGGCAAAAAATACATCCTCCATGGGACCCCATAACATCCCAGGCTGCATCCTACATGAACTCAGGCAGGAACTTGCAACACTATTAGGCACCCTATTCAACCAAAGCTTGAGTACCGGCTTCATCCCAGCCAAGTGGAGGACAGCTACTGTCATCCCTTTGCAAAAAAGGTGGAGCATCCACTGATCCAGGAAATTATAGACCCATCAGCCTAACTAGCTTGATCTGCAAGGCTATTGAGCAGATTATCATGGACCTCATTAACAAGGATATTGGCAACCACCAGACACTTGATCCACCACAGTTTGTTTTTTTCATGGGGTGGTCATGCCTATTAAATTTGGTCGACTTCTTTGATACAGTCGCCAAGGCCATAGACACGGGGAAGACAGTGCACACTGCCTACCTTGACCTGGCCAAGATCTTCGATACTGTTCAGGTGTAATAGATACACTCTCTCAACTAGGCATCAATCCATATGTTACCAGATTGGTAACAAACTGACTAACTGATAGAACCCACCTAGTCAAAATAAGGGAAGCCACCTCAAGTAGTAGACCCCTAACAAGCAGTGTACCCCAGGGGTCAGTCTCGGGGAGGGTCTCTGCTGTTTGGGATATACTTCTCAGATGACTGCAAGATGGGTCCTGTCATCAATTCCCCTAGTGATGTGGACATCCTCCAAGAGGGTCTCACCCAAACAAATGACTGGTGCCAGAAACATGGCCTCATACCGAATGCCAAAAAATGCATCATCATCCCTTTTGGGGAGAATGGTGTCCCCACAAATTATCACATAAGGCACTAAGCACACAATTAGTCGTGAGGAACTTGGAAACCCAGGTTGATAGCAAACTGACTTTTGACCACCATATTGCCTCCGTTTTACGGAAAGTTTTCTACGTGGCCCACCTCATCAGTAAGGGTATCTCATCCAGGGACAAGGTGGTCATAATATCCTTGTATTCTTCCCTTATAACACTGATTATTGAATGCAATGCACTTTTAGCTTGTACCTCGCAAAGCACATTCAGCAGCTGGAGAAACCACAGAAATTCCTCATCCAGAGAATCCAGGGCCTCAAATATCTAACCTACACAGACAGGCTAAAAGCCCTGCCCTCTACTCAGTCTCCTACAGACTCCTCAGAGATGACCTCTGTCTGGCAACAAAGCAATCTCAGACCTCGCCCTGATGGGACTGCTGCATATCCACAAGTCAAGCTCCACTCGAGTAACCCACACGTGAGACCTCAACCTGGTCTGTGACATCAATAGAACTTGTTGGGGGGACGTATTTGTGTCCCAGAGACTCCCCCTTTTGTGGAATAGACTCCCTCTCCACATAAAGCAGAGTACCTCATTAAACCTTTTTAAGCTCAACCTGGATAACTGGATGGGGAACTAAAAATACACACCTGAGATTCCACCTATGTCCTTGCTGGACAGTGGCATAGAGTGCTGACTTGTTAGAACATGGGCTAAATTCTTGGCTAGGCTTGTAAGGACCTCAGTGCCAATAGCCTAGTAACTTCCTATGATCCTAAGAGAAGGCAGGAATTGAGCAAATTATGTATTGTTGGAGTGAATGATACTTGTTAAAAACAAAACGTATATGTATAGTGAATGCAAAGTGTTACCCTGGTTTGTATCCTCTTCTGTTCATGAATTTGTGCCTGTGCTATTGTCTAAAACAGAATTTAAGAAAAAATGTTTTAAAAAATGAGCAATCCACATCACCTCCAACATTATGTAAAGGTACAATATTAATTTCATCTTTTGTTACTGATACAACTTCTATATTTCATTTGTCTATATAATTATGTTTTTTTGCATTTAATATTTCATTGCTAGTTATGTATAAATATAAGATCATTTAACTGTCTCAAAACATCAGTTATATATGTGCAATATAACATTGATTGGAGCACAAACAGCAAACAGAATGGCAGACAGTGGGATGGACCCTTTTTATGCATGAAACATAACTCCTAGGAAATGGAGAAACTGCCTGTGCCACTGCCCAGAAAACCTCCAACTTACCAAGCTCTGTTGTTTTCAAGTAAGTTTGAAGTATTTAGTGTTAATGTTGATCAAAGTGCTATCAGGATTTCAAATTTTCTATATGTTTCAAGCAAATAAACCAGGTACAGTTCCCTATAAGATTTCTGTCAGTCAATCTTGCATTTGACATCAGCATGTCACTTTCACACAATGTAGGCTGTACTTCAAATGCAATTTCTTTATTTTGTAATATTACATTGAAATGTAAATGTTTGCACCAAATTTTCTGGCTCAAATTTATTTTTAAGTACACGGATGCAAAATCCATTTATCCATTGGTGGATGAAGCTTGAACTCTTGAGTATCATTTACCTGACGTTCAACCACCTGTGGACCAGAACTCCTCCATAGGAAGTCACTATTGGCAATTTGTGCCAGCAGTAATGCTCTTTTTGGGGGTAATCTCCCCCTCTTTTAGTTGGTGGGACTGTGCAGTTAGTATATAGATAGATAGACAGACAGATAAGTTCAGGGAGTGTGGGAGCTTGCCCCACATTAGGTGGTGCGGGGGGGGGGGGGTTGACCTCATGTAAAAACCCTCTTAAACAAGTGTTTTTAGCAGATTTTATCAGGGTATGCAGTTTGGGATTTCGGAAACTGCAAGTTGGAATTTGTCCACATATAGTGGAAGAAGCAAAATCACTTACTTTCCCTGTGTAAAACCAAAAGTTTTGAACAAAGCAGGATCAGAGGTGAGCTGCCTTCAGGTGAAGAAATTTGAACAATGTAATCCTTGTGATTCATTAGCAAGGACAAATATCCAAATAAGTATTTTCTTAGTTACTATGCTGAATAGAGAATCATTAGTTAAAAGGAGTATAAAGTTTTGCTTTTTGATACGAAAAGAAGAAAAAAGATATGAGTTTCAGTTTGTTGTGTTCATTAATATTCATGAGTTACTTATGTTTATTAAGCACAATAGCTGTATGACTACAAATGTCAAGTCACTAACTACAGGAACACAATGACTAGTCATATGTTTTACTCATAGGTTCATAGGTAGGTACTAGGCTATAGGCCCAAGGGCCTATATAAGCCTAGCCAGCAAGGTTCCATGGCTTACACCACCCAAGAAAGTTATTTTCCTGTGCCACTGTCGAGCAGAGACACAGAAGTGATCCCCGGGGAGTATTTCCTATTTCCCATCCACTCATCAAGATTTTTCTTGAAGAGTGCTAATGAAGAACTTTGCTTGACATAGATGGGTAGCTTGTTCCAGAGGATAGGAAGTCTCTGGGACAGGAATCTATCCCTCCAGTGTGTCCTGTTTATTGTGGTGACAAGGTTTAGGTCCCTAGAGTGTAGCTCGGAGGGATTGGGATTTCCTTAGGTGTAGCATGTCCAACAGCTCTGGGTTTGACATAGCTTTATATGTTAGGCAGAGATCACCTCGGAGTAGGCAATATGCTACAGAGTTTTCTTATGCAAATTTTAGGAAAATGTTGGTTAATTCTAGCAGTGGGAAGATTTAGAATCTCAGTTTGAGCCATATTTCCAAAGTTAGTGACATTTCAGTAAAAACAAAATGAAAACTAAAGCAAAGCTAGAACTTCCACTAAGTGACCTCCCAAACCTCTTGTATTAGAGGCACATGGGATATATGCAAATGATTCTTATGAGCATCAGGTGTTTCAGCTAACTGGCAATTCTGAATGCCCGTGACTTATTTCATCATTTTAATAGACAATTTCAGACCAATCAAGCCAAACCCCACTAGCTGTGGCTATGTGTATTTCGGCCTTGTTATGACCTCGTCAGCACAGCACAAGTGTTTGACTAAGCATTAGAAACATAGGGCTGTTATGCCCAGCTGATGTCCATTATCATTAGGGTCACTGCAAAAATATCCCAAACAGCAAACTAAAACAATGAGTGAGAAGGTCACTGAAAATCCAATCAGTAAAAACAAAATGAAAACTCCAGCAAAGCTAGAACTTCCACTGAATGACCTCCCAAACCTCTTGTATCAGAGGCACATGATATACAAATGATCCTTATGAACATCAGGTGTTTCAGTTAATTGGCGATTCTGAATGAGGTCACTCAGTGGAAGTTCTAGCTTTGCTGGAGTTTTCATTTTGTTTGTACTGATTGGATTTTCAGTGACCTTCTTACTCATTGTTTAAGTTAGTGACATTTAAGAATTTATCACTTTATATTAATTCTTCTGCAAATTTAGAATAATTCAAATCTATATTTATTCATAATAACTGAAAATACTGAACTATTACTTTGTTTAAACAAACAAAGATATGTAAAATGCAGCTTCTAATGAAAGTATATGATAAATAGAGCTCTCATATTTTTGAGATTTCTAATGTATTTTTTTTCTAATAGTAAATACTGAAGTAGGACATGTCCTTTGCCTTTTATATGATATTCAGATCAGATTTTTTCTGGAGTTCTTTTCATAGTTGAAGAACAATCAATTTCTTCTTGAGACTGGATGTTGTTATTTTTTTACAAAACTTTCTGTTTCTCCCAGGGTGTTAAATTCTTTCACTCTTGGAAAAAAAACCCAATTGTCTCAGTCTAGTTGGATATACCAAATGAGCCTTTATGTTCATAGATTCATAGGTGTGTACTAGGCTAATGACCCTGGCGCCTTTACAAGCCTAGCCCATAGAAGTCCCCTGGCATCATGCCGCCCAACGTTAGTTCCCAGTGACTCTATCAAGTAGAGCCACTGGAGTGATCCCCAGGGTGAACTTTCTATTACCCATCCACTCATCAAGATTTCTCTTGAAGAGAGTCAGTGAAGTGCTCTGCTTTACATGCATGGGAAGTCTATTCCAGAGCATGGGCAGTCTCTGGGTGAGGAACCTGGCCCCCCAGCATGTTCTGTTGATTGTGGTAATGAGGTTGAGGTCTCTGGAGCGTGTGATGCAGAGGGATTGGGATTTCTTTAGATGTAGCATTTCTAACAGAGCTGGGTCAGACATGTTGTTTTGTTTTAAAGTTTTTATTTGAGGCCAGAATTATTAATTTTCTCAAATGCCTTGCCTGTATAGTCATTGTCCAATCCTATCAGCTTTTGACCTATTTTGAGACAGTATTTAGCCTGTGTTACTTTTAACAACACTTCTTTATCCACATATTGGAGTAACTTTACTATTATTGATCATTGTGGAACTGCTGGATTTGTGAGAATTGGCCTACGAATTGCTCTATATGCTCTTTCAATACCATATAATAAGCCATCTTGTAAGTGCAAGAGTTGTAGCATCCAGGATGTCTTCAAAGAAATGAAGTCCTTACTACATGTATTCCCATGGACACCAACAATTATTGTATTTGACCTTCGTTACCAGTTTCTAGATCTTCTATTTTATTCAGTAGTCACATGTTTTGTTTTAGAAGGTATTCTGTGTGAAATTCTTCTCCCTTCATCCTGCCATCAATGTCATTCTAAGCTGCTTCTATTTCTTGCATTTGTACATTCTCCTTTTCAGTCTTTGTTTTTAACACTTATGTCTGTTTAAGACTATTACCTTATAAAGTTTCTAGTGTATTCTCTAAAATATCATTTTTTGTAGTTAATTCTTAAAATGAAGACAATACCTGTTGGAAGTCTTTTTTAAGGACTGGTCTCCATATTTTTGAGGCTCTCATTTCTAATGTTTCCTTTGAGATATGTTTCTTTAAAATTTGAAGTGATTTTTTTAAAACAGAAAGATACTTAAGTAGCTTAGATGTATGCTTGTTAGGAGAGATATTGCCTTTTTGACAGATTTCCTTGTCTTTTCTCAGAAAAAAATAGTTTTAGATTTGCAGAGTTCTTCCTTAATGCTAGTAGTCATCATCTATTTTGAACCCAAAACGTGCACTGGTCTCACAAAAAATGGACATAAGGACAGCTACTACAGTCTAACCTGTTATATATTCCAGGTACACAACTTGATGAAACTTAGAATAATAGTCAACAAAGCAAGAACAAGCCAGTTTTGTGCTGAAATGAGTCTGCACAAATGTTTATCTACAACAAAGACAAAGATTTACAAGGGATAAGTTCCTCCATCAGCTTTTGATTTCTGTATAGGTTTGCAAATGTCACAGTCCTTGAACATCTTTCCTATTTATTCTGTTATTCCAAGTCAGTAAAGGCTATCATAAGTTCTTTCTTTTGATTTCATCATGCCTAAATGCAATTCATACAGTCTACTAACCATATTCTCTTAGCTGTAAGAGAATTATTATGCTGTTTCCTTTAAACAATAAACTGCAGTATGGAAAATACACACATTAAGATATTAAGTGATTTTTGTGGAATCTGGCCCTCCCGACATAATGACATCATGAAGCAGCTATAGCTCATAATCATTCAGAGCATAAGGTTTGAACTGTTTCAGAATTCTGAGCTATTAGGGCATTTCAGTAGAAACTGGCAGTTGAGAAACAATTACTGCCGCTTCTAGGTCTCTCTAAAAAGATATTCCTTGCGATTCTGCAAGTATGCCTGCACACATCTGCCATATGTATAAACCTACCATTCTGAACTTGTCACATTTTTGTAATGACAGTGACACTCTCTAGACTGTAGCAGATAGATTATTTAGTATATTAAATGGTATGTAATGATTTATGAAATTATTATACAATGGTGCTTTTGCAATAAATATATTGTGGAATTTCTGACAGTCAAGCACTGCATCTAATACCCCTTTTTCAAACTGAACATTGTTGTGATCTATCAAATATCTTGACCCATATACAAGTTTTTTACCTTCTTGTAGTAAGACTCCACCAAGCCATTTATGGCTTGCATCTATCTGCAACATAGTAGGCTATGATAGGTCATAATATTTCACAGGTGGTACAACACTAACAAGATATTTCAAGAAGACATTTTTTCTGCCCTTTTGACCAAAAGCATTCCAGAAAACTTTCTAAAAGCTTCTTTAATGCCGCCATCACATCTGAATAAATTTGGATTAAATGTAGATATTGTGTTATGCCTAGGCATCACATTACAGATGATTTTCAGTGTTTGTTATATATTAATTATTGCCTTCACTTTATCAGAATCTGGTTTAAACACATCCAGTGATAAAATATGGCCAATATAGCTGAGTAAAGCAACATAAATTTGACATTTGCTTCCCTTCAGCATTAAGCTTTTCTGTCTTAGCCAGTCAAGCAGTTTAATCTGCCATTGATCATGTTCTGGATTAGCTATATCCCAGACCAAAATATCATCAGTGATATTTACTGCACCAAAGAACCCTGCTACTCTATTTACAATAGCTATGTGAAAGACTTCTAGAGCCATTGAGAATCCAAATGGCAACCTCAGGAATATATACTGGGATGTGTGTATTACAAGTGAACATCCCAGAAATAGGGTCATTCAGATTAACTTAGAATCTTGGGTTAGCATGAAGTACAGAGAAATCTTTTAAATTCAGCATTGTTGCTTCTACATTTTCTACTGTCAAATATTAACAATATTCCCTTTGATCCATTTATTTAAATATTTGTTCATAGGTCCATAGGTTCATAGGTGTTTACTAGGCTAACGACCACAAGAGCCTTTTTAAGCCTAGCCATGCATCCCAAATCTCTGCCAAGTTCTGATACCCTTGATAAGTGTAAGCATGGGCCCGGGAGATGAACCAATTACAGGTTACCTGTTTGCATTAGAGACATAGGTGCCAAATCAGGGATGAATTTCCGGTTTCCCATCCAATTGTCCAAGTTGCACTTGAATTGGGTTAGGGAGGAGCTCTGCTTCACATGGATGGGAAGCCGGTTCCATAGATGGGGTAGTCTCTGTGATACATGTCTATCTCTCCAGCAGGTCCTATTTATATCACAGGGAAGGTTTAAGTGTTTAGAATGGGTAATTCTGGTACTGTTTGTTATGTGGATATGCAGGAGGTCCATCAGAGTGGGGTCTGACAATGCCTGTATTCCAGGCATAGATCTCCCCTACAAAGCCTGTATCAGACAGAATACAGGGATAGGGCCTTGAAGCAGTCTACATATGACATATTACTTACGTCCTGTATTGTTTTAGTGAGAAACCTATGTGGACATTCCAGTTGTTGGATATGCTTGGTTAGGTACATACCAAAGGGGACACTGCACTCAATGATAGATCTGATGAATACTGAATACATTGTAACAATGACTTCCTTGGACTTAGATGCCATACCTTTGTTTGTAAGTTGCGCAACATAGAATGATTTCCTCACCACTGTAGACACGTGATGATCAAAGCTAGATTACTATCTATGTGCGTCCTTAAGTCCATGACTACTGGGTCAACTTTAAGGGGTTTGTTGTCAATATGATAGTTACCAGGGATGGATGACATCCCAAAGGATACTACTATGCATTTCTTGACATTTTGTTTTAGTCCATGGCTCCGACACCAGTTGTTTGTCTGTGTCAGCCCCTCCTGGAGAACATTTGGGTCAGTGTGGGATTCAATGGCAGCTCCTAATTTGCAATCATCTGCAAATTTAGTCAGCCAGTGACCATTGACATTGCTCTTGACTTCTGAGAAGTAAATGCCAAAAAGGAGAGGTCCAAGGACTGATCTGTGAGGGACTCCACTTGTGTCTGGCCTCTTTGTAGAGGTGGACTTTCCAATCCGTCCTTTCTGGGTCCTGTCTATGAACCAGTTGGCTATCCATCGGATGACATATGGATTTGCACCTAACCTCTTGAGTTTGTCATGTGAAATATCTTAATGGAACTACTAATTTTTTGAAGTTCACTAGTACATGGAACAAAAAATCACATTAACAATATAGATATCAGTTTATCAAATGAGGAGGAAAATTTACAAAGTGCAATATATAGGAAGGCTACATATTCAAACACACTGCTGTATTTTAATAGTAACTATCCATACTATCATAAATGTAGTGCAGTCAAAGGGCAGATGGTACGACTATCAAGAATAATTAGTAGTGAAGAAGTCTTCCATATAGAAATGTGCAACCTTATAGGAATGTTTCTGGAAAGGGGCTACCCTTTAAAATTTTTGTTGAATATCAAAAAAGAAGTTAATAAGAAAATGGAACGAATGTTTGCACCTATCTTGTTGGCTGAGTGGCAGTTTAAAGACAAAAATAAAGATCTGGTACAAGAGAACAATATGACTAATGCCATGGTTTTGGAATACAATGATAGCAGTTCCAGGATTGTTGGCATTGTCAATCAATGTTGGGAATTATGTTTCAAGGGGGACATGTTAACAATTCTTGGAAAAAAATCCTGAATAGTCTTTAGTAGGGGGAGAAATATAAAGAATATACTAGAGACTAAAATAAATAAACTTGTATACAAATCCTACATGTCCAAATGTGAGAATTGTAAATTTTGTATATATATAAATGATGGACCGTATGTCTTTATCCAGGGCAGTGACATTTCCATTTCATGTCCAGGTAGGGTCAACTGCAACACAATGCACATAGTATATGTAGCTACTTGCTTATCCTGCCCCAGTTTCTATGTGGGTAAAACCATTCGTAGATTGAGGGACAGGATAGGCGAACATGTAAGGGCTATAAGGAATAAAGACACACATAATGCTCTTTTTATACATTCCGAAAGATGCATTAATTTTAAAACGTTTGTGTTTTTTGTGATAGCTAGAGTTTTCAAGAATGAACATGAAGGTGACAATGATCTGTTGTTGGAAAGTAAAGAATCTTTATGGCAGTTGAAGCTAAACACTTCTATGGAACCTGGTTTACATGATTTTATTTCCATTAAGCCATTTTTGAAAATTAGACATAACCAAATTGTTTGACATATCTAATTTTCAGGATTTATTTTAAAAATCATGCAGAATGTAATTTTAATAATTTCAAGTAGATTTAGTATGTTGCTTAATGAATGATTAGGAAATATTTTGTTACAATGTAAAAAATTTTGGAGTATATTTTTTTAAGAAGAATAGGCATTTAATAGATGTACTGTCTTTTTAAAAGTTTGGGCGGGAAAAATTGTGGGTGGGTGCTTGTGTAGTTACAAACAGTATCTGTTACTATTTAACCTTTTGGAGACAATGTTTAAACAACTCTGAAGATGCCTTTGGATTATCTGGCGAAAGCGCTTAATTGTTTGAATTGCAAGTACTTTGGATTGCAATAAACAGTTAACTGCACTGGTTTCGGTAATTGTTTTTTATTTTTTTCAGTTTGTCAACAATGCCCAAGTGGGGTATTGTGTCAAATGCTTTGGCCAGGTCAGGTTAGGCAATGTGAATGATTTTGCCCTTATCCATTGCTTTGGTGACATTCTCAAAGAAGTCCACCAAGTTGAGTAAGCATGATCTGCCTTTGACGAAACCAAACCGGGTTGGGTCCAGTGTCTGGAGGTTTACTATTTCTATATTAATCATCTCCATGATAATTCTTTCCATGGCTTTACATACAAGACTAGCAAGACTTATGGGTCTGTAGTTTCCAAGGTCTGTGGATTGCCCACCTTTGTGCAGAGGGATGACTGTTGCCTTTCTCCATTCATAAGGCACGAAGTCTGTTTGGAAGCTGCAGTTAAATAGTAATTCCAGAGGCTCTGATAGGTCATGTTTCATGCTATTTAGAAGGCATCCTGGGATATTGTCTGAGTCCATTGATGCAGTGTTCTTGGTCTTAGAGAGAGCATTAAGGAGCTGTTCCCTAGTGATAGTAAGGGGAGTTACATTTGATGATATTCCCTGAGGGAGGATTGAGGGGGAGAGACCTATGCCTATGCTTAATTTGTCTTGTACTCTTCTGCTGCCATGGTGTTTACCCAGTTTTCATGCATTTCAACTCTTGTTCTCTCTCAACTCAAAACACAAAAGGTTCCCTTATCTGAGTATGAATTACAGATATTTCCTCAGGAGAAATTGTAATGATATTCATATTACAGACAGCTCATTTCTTCAATGTTTTTTATTCAAAATATCATCAACAATCTGTAATATATATGACTCTGATTGTACTTTATGCTGTACATTTGTGCACCATCGGTAAAATAGGAATCACATAAACCTTTCAGATTCTTTTGACTCATCACTGACGAAATAACTGTTGAACTAACAAATCCACAAACAAGCGAGCAGGAACACAATCAGAGACCACTTCGTAAAATAAGCTGGTATTTAATAAATCCAAATGAAATGTTAGCGCTTTCGGCTAAAACAATATTTAGCCTTCTTCAGACAAACAGCGGAATGTTAATTGTCATTGCTTAAAATACAATAATAAAACCAATTGGAAAAAAGTGCATTCGTCTATTAAATATTGCCATGGTTACCTTAAAACGGAATTGCACATAATTAATGTAAACATTGAATAGTGTTACTTGAAATGAAACACTAAAGAAGTGTAAACATTGAATAGTGTCACAGTGCTGTTAGTAATACTTTCTCTAGTAAGGCTTTATTCTGCATCATTTTGGCATGAATTCTTTTTATCTTACCAAGGTCTTTGCAACACTCATCTCCTAAAATACCAGGCTGTTTTAAGAAAGCTTGAACTGATCCTACCTGAAATAATAAAATGTGTTTTTTAAATCTGTACGCATGGTCTAGTTAAATGTAATCCTTAAGCTTCAGTTTGTGCCCAGAATAAGGCAAAAGTAAGCACAGAGATGTAAATCACATATTATTCAGAGATTTGAATGTAGAGTCATGAAAGATAATATTGGTTTCTGCCCTAGTATCTAACTTGAATGATGAAGACATGTGACTAATCATTAGCTTTTTGTCAAGCAGTTATCTTTATTAAGGTTATTAATTTGAACTGCTTTCACATTTTTAGTTCTGGCGTTTCTGTTAGCACTAATGTTATTTAATGTATTCACATGCATTTCTGTAGTGCCAATAAACACTTTGGTTTTGCTTTTCTTGTTTACTTCTACAACTTTTACAGCTTGCAACAATATTTTCATGGTCCACAAACTCTTACAAAATGACACATCTAACAAAATCTGCAAACCATATTAAAACGTTTGTTTCTCATATCTGAATCCACACTGTTTTCAGTAGATAACGGTTTCTCATTTTTTTTGCCTGGTGTCATCCTTAGTGCCTTTTAATTGCCACACTTCCAAGTATCATACTTTTAAGTTGAATTTTATATTTCACTTACTTTATAAACATGTACATCTTTTCCCAGTGTCAGATATAATTTTACAGTCTGCCCCTGTCCTGATTATTTGCAATGCCACATAGAACTCTATCTCTGACTAGATAATCGATCAAGTTACCAGACAGAAAGTTCTGAGCCCTGAGTTTAAGATCAAATAAATATTCATTTACTGATTCTTAAACCTTATGATTTATAATAAAGAATAAGGGGTTGATACAGGATACATTATTTTTTGGCAAAGAATGCTTTCTACCTACCTTTAAACACAGAAATATTTTCTCTCTCCTCTTCTGAAAAAGTAAAAGCATTAAACAATTTGATTGCTTCTTCCCCAGTGCTGTGAAGGATCTAGATGCATCCAGTTTAGCAGCGAGTCTTCTTACAGTAAGATGCACAAAACATTGAATCCATAGCTTTCAATGTTCAAAGGTTTACATGCAGTTTTAAAGCTGTGAACCGTTATAGAGAAGTCATATCATAGCACAAACCTAAGAAAATGTTGTGTAGAGAATTCTGCTGGTCCAGTGGTATGAAAACAAAATGAAATATTTATGACAGCAAGATTTTAACTTAAAAAATAAAGTAGTTTTTTCACAAAAATGCTGAAAATTGTAAGAACAAAGTGCTTAGACATTTTTCATTGAATTATAAGCAATTTTACGCTATACTGTCTGAACATGTGCATGAGGGAGAAAGAGTAGAGGGTCTACTACAAGTGCTCATGTGCTAGTATCTGACAACACACTTGCTCACTGCCATTTGCTCAAAAAGGCAATCATGCAAACTCCCAATAACTCAGTCTCCTATAACTACTTAGCCCTCCCAACACCCTATTCTATAACACTACATAGTCCTACCAGAATCCTACCTCTAACCCTAAATCTCCCCTCCTGCTTCCTAAAACTAAAAATCCCTTCCTACTCCCTAATCCTAAAATCTTCCTCCTGCTTCCTAACTCTAAGACTCATTTTCCACTCTCTAAACCTAAAATCCCCTCCTGCTCCCTATCGCTAAGACCCCCTTCTCTATCTCCCTCTGTAACTCTAAGACTTCCTTCTCACTCCAAAACCCTAGAAGCTCCTTCCCACTCCCTAAACCTAAAATCCATCTTCCACTACCTAGACCCAACCAGTGCCCTAATCCACACCCCCGTCCCCTCCAACTCCTTCACCACAGCTGCTGCGTTACCTCACTGAAAGCTGAATAACATGTTTGGGTAAACAGCTTCTTCCCTGAACTCATATTCAAGTTCAAGTTTGAGCATGAGCAACAGCATACCTGAGTTGCAAGACACTTAAAACCCTGGCTTTGAGACAATAGTTTTTTCAAGTTCTTGTTGTACTTCCAAAAAGCAGCTAGTTTTGAGCAGAACAAAAAAGCAGAGTCTATATTCCTTGTCAAAATCTGTCAGAAACAAGCTCCTTTTGAAGTCATGCTGTAGCATCCCATGTCTAGTGCCATTGTGCTGTATCTTAACTTAACCAGTTAGTACAATGCATATAAAGAACAAATGGAAGGCCCATTCATACTGAACAGTTTTGTTATAGTTCATTTCACTACAGCACTGATGAATCGGCTATGTCACAATACACAACTCCCCTATACTTACTTCCTTTATAGTGGTATATACAGCAGTTAGGATACTTCACGCACTGCCATAGGTGACACACAGGAGTGGCAGGCACAGCTGTGCTGCTAATTTAATCAAACCAGTTGTCAAGTAGCAAATAAACTCTGCATCCTACATCAAATAAGCATGTTAGGAAAGAGTTCATGTTACCATTTTGTTATTAATTGCTGTGTTTGTTACTGTTTGTTATATTACAAGTCATCTAACGACTTGGGTTAAATCTATAGTAAATATTAAATATTTTCTTGTTGCACAGATACATTGGCAACATTAAATATTTTTACACACTGGGAAAATGCATCTTCATCTTAACAAAAACAGAGTAATATTTATCATGTTATCTAAATGAAGTTGTAGGTAATCGGCAGATATACAGTATAACTTGGAGTTTCAGCTCTGCTTTCTCATGCTTAGATTTCCAAATGGATATTAGGCAGTCTATGTCGGTGGGAGTGTGTGTGCGTGTGTGTGTGTGTGTGTGTGTGTGTGTGTGTGTGTGTGTGTGTGTGTGTGTGTGTGCGTGCAGGGATCTCCATCTCTATGTGTGTGTGTATATTTGATATATATATATATATATATATATATATATATATACACACACACACACACACACACACACACACACACACACACACACACACACACCATTTCATTAGTATCCCATTTTGTCAACTCTTGACTTTAAAAAAACAAAAAAGAACAGCTGTATGTGACTAGAAGACCACCAGCCCCCGCCTCCCCCCGAAGTAAATACATCTGCTTACCGGAAGTCAATTTCAGTAAACTGAAGAACAAATACCCTAAAACAAAACCTAGTAACTAAAAATAAGTGTTTTACAAGCGGTATGATCCCCTTCTATCCTCCATATCTACCTTACTTAACTCCATGGTTGCACAATAATGAGGAAAGAAGAAACTCCCCATTCAAGTGCAGAGTGACCTTACACATAACACAGTTTTGTTATGCATACATACTTACATACATTCATTCATTTATACATCTATTGATGAGGTATCATTTTGTACCTAACAAATCAGTTGTTTACACACACACACACACACACACACACACACACACACACACACACACACACACACACACACACACACATTAACACACACACACTTCACACACACAACATTTCAGTGCAAACACCTGCATAGAACTACCCAGTGATCTTGCATAAACAATGATTTCTCTGCCAATAAAAATATTATCTGATCCATCTGTTACTAAGTCAGCAAGACACAGACAAAAAGAAAATCCACACCACAGAACTGCAGAGTTATCTTGCACAAACAGTAATCCCACTAATAGTAAAAAAACAGTTTCAAAATGTTGTTTGTCTTTTCCCGGTTAGGGGTCGCCACAGCAGAACTCCGGTTAGCTAATGACTGGCAGTAGATTTTTATGGTGCCAGGTTGCCAGCCCGACACCCAACCTTCAGTGAAGGCACACCCATTCACACATGTCTTTCAGAGGCCACTCGACTGCAGGGAGGACATGCAGACTCCACACAGAAGACACTCCAGCCGAGAATCGAACAGGAGAACCTCTTGCTGTGAGGCAACCTCTTGCTGTGAGGCAATGCTACAGCTGTACCACCGCAGCACAGATAAATAGACACGATACAATAGATTTAAACAATGAGGTGACTATTGACCAGGTATCTAACAAAGAAGTTGGTGACTGCTCTATTACAACACATTTAGGTTTTAATTTATACAATTTTACTAACAAAAATTTTGGTAAGAATTTTTTGATCTATTTAGTAAATGTTTTACGTTTGTACCCACTTTTTATTTAGATATTGGTAAGGTATTAATCAACTTGAAACTATATACTAGGTTTACTGAATCTAAAAATATTTTTTTACAATTCAGATAGCCCTATTTTGGACTCTCAATTTCTTACTCCTAAACGCCATAGTATTTTTATTCCCCCACAACATTATTTAATCCAGACATTTGAACAACTTTGTGAAACTCAAATTAGAAGAGTTTTAAACAAGAAAATGTTGACAAAATATAATTTGACATCAGCAGAACAGTTTTGCCTAAAAGAATTAACTAGTTCAGATGAATATAGGATTATGAAACCAGACAAAGGGGGTGGGGTTGTTATTATGCTCAGCACTGACTATAACAAAAGGATGACATCATTATTAGATGACGATGACACTTATGACAAAGTCAGTAGGCACGAGGTCAACAGAGCATATACTATGATTGACTGGTTAATATATGAATATTTGATGGACGCAAGAATTGACTGAGACATCTTCAAATATATTTCAGTGGAATTCCCTATAATACCATCCATTTTTGGGATTCCAAAGATTCACAAAGATGTACACCACCCCCCATTCAGACCCATTGTATCAGCTAAGGGTTCGAAAACTGAAGCATTAGCTGCATTTATAGATTTTAAATGTAAAGACATTTTGAAAAGTTTACCACACATTCTCAGAGACTCATGACATTGTTTAGAACAGGTTAGAAAATTCTCAACAAACTTTGATTTTAAGTCCAACTTTTTTATGGCTACTGTAGATGTTATTAATCTTTTTTCTGTTATTCCCCACGAAAAAGGGTTGGAAATGTTTGAAACATGTCTTAATACACATAACAGATTAAATGTTTCTGACAACCGCCTACTTACAGAAATGCTTGAATTGGTTTTGGAAAACAATTTTGTGTATTTTAACAAGGATTATTATATACAGAAAAAGGGAGTTGCAATGTGGGCTAGATGCACCCCCATTTATGCCAATTTAGTTTTAGCACAATGGGAATCTGACTTTATATTCACTAGTACTTTTTGGCATAAGGTACTGCTATATTTGCATTATCTGGACGATATACTTATTTTTTGGGGGGGTACCAAAGATGAGTTTAATGAATTTATTGTATTTTTAGGACAGACCACAGATTTTTTTAAATTTACCAGTCACATTTTCGACAACAATGTTGAATTTTTGGATATTAAGCTTACTATTGCCAACAACAGATTTGAATCAAGTTTATTTAGGAAGAAAACATACTCAAACTCGTTGCTACATTTTGACAGCTGCCATCCACTCCACCAAAAAAGAAACCTGGTTAAAGGTCAGATGGTTAGGCTGTCTAGAATTGTTAGTGACAATTATGTTTTTGAACAGGAATTAGAAACACTTATGAATATGTTTTTTGCTAGAGGATATCATTATGAGTTTGTTTCAAAAGTTAGCAAAGAGATAAAAATTAAGAGGAAGACCACATATAAACCTATTATTTCACATGGACTAACAGAGGCAGAAAACCCTAATTCTATTGTAGCCAGAAATGATACCTTTATTGTTCCATTTAATGATAAAACGCAAGAGATTGTCAACATTGTTCAAGAATTATGGGTTAGTGTTATTGACTCAAACGTGGAACTTTCCAATATTTTAGGTAACTTACCTACAATTACTTACAGCAAAGGGAAAAACTTGAAAAATGTATTTGAAACTAACACTAACACTGATTTGATGAGACATTCTAGAATGAGCAAATGTGATGCTTGTCATGTTTGCAGATTCATTAATGATGGTCCATATATTTCTATTTCTAACTATGGGAAGACTATCAAATGTCCAGGCCATTGTAATTGTAATTCCAGCATGGTTGTCTACGTTGCATCTTGTACAGCTTGTCAAGCATTCTATATAGGGAAAACTATTAGGAAGTTAAAAACTCGTATCATTGAACATTTAAGTGACATTAAAAGACATAAATCTACCAGCATGTTATTTAACCACAGTATCAATTGTTCTAACTTCAAAAGATTTCTTTTTTCGTCATTGACAGAACACCACAAAACATACACAAAGGGGGAGACGAAAAAACTTTGTTGGAAGCTAAAGAATGCTTATGGCAACTTAGGCTTAATGCATATAAATGGCCTGGCATTAATGAACAAATAGCAATTACTAGTATTCTCAAACTAAGATCACATTTTATATGAACTAAAGAAAATTATTTACAAACAATTTTTATGAATTTTTATGAATTTTAAGTATTATTTATTGTTAGGTATTTATTATGGAAGTTTAACTTATACTGTGATTGATATTTTTACATTACAAACAGAATATTTACACATTTTAACCGACAGATTATTATTACTAGTATTATTGTTAATTTCAACATTATAACTATACAACAAAACTTCCTATACACCTTATGATGAATATATTAGTTATTTTATATATAATATTTATATATAATATTTAATATTGGTATTTATATTTATATATTTATATTTATATTTAATTTATTATATATTTATATTCAAATATAAATTTATATTTATTATACTAGTTGAAATTTTATATTCAATAACTTTAAATATAGATATATTTATTGGCATACATTACTGATACACAAAAGTAATTATTTTCTAAAACTCTTACCATATGATATATTTTTAACATTTTTTTATCTGTCCTTTCAACAGTATATGGTTTTTATTTTTGTCTCTTTAAAGAAATGATGAACTGATTGCTTGATTATTTTTAATTATTACTCAATTATTCTCTTAAATGTTTTTGAAGTTTTTATATAAGGGATGATTTGTAAGGTATTATGTACTCTGATGAAGCCCCTGGGTAGTGGGTGA
Source organism: Protopterus annectens (assembly GCF_019279795.1). Classification (NCBI taxonomy): domain Eukaryota; kingdom Metazoa; phylum Chordata; order Ceratodontiformes; family Protopteridae; genus Protopterus; species Protopterus annectens. Next base: position 327,108,843 of record NC_056730.1, on the reverse strand, counting down.
AAGCGCTTAGTATTGTGGATTGTATCATGATGTGTCTTCTTGTTTGGTGAATTTTTAACATTAAAAGTTGTTTTGGAGTGACCAGGATCCAAGGTTTGCTGTTACTTTTAGCTTACTGATTCCCACAGTATCCATCTGTCTACTGTGTGACTAAGCAAACCAGACAGTATTCCTAGGTCACCACTAAAAAAAGGCATTTGCATCTGTTAGACTTACCTGCTTAGTATTTAAATAAAAAATAACCTGAAACTGATTATAATACCTCTTGTGTCTTATGTAGATCAGGATGTAGTCATTTGTTTTTAAATACTTTGCCTTCTTCTGGATGTGTCCTTTCAGTGATTTAATTGTAACAACAAAGCACAGCAAAGGCGAGTTGTTGCATATTTTCCAAACCTTTGACTCCTAGAATTACAATTGCTGCAATACTATTTTCATGCTATGTGCCCATTTAATAAATTAATTTGTTTACCATTGTGACAGGCCCTCTTAACCCGGAACAGCAATCAAGGAGCCTCAATCCTCACCACTGACACCGGTGAAAGACTGTCACTAAAACGGATGAATTTACACAGTAATTTCAAATGCAGCTCTCTGCATCAAGCACAATTTACCCCAAGAGTAGTTCTAAGTGACTGACACACCCACACCTGGGTATTTGATTTTCACACCCAGGCTGGCACAGATTTAATAGCTGTACCCCTTATGCCCAGACAATAAGGTAATGATGCTGCCACCAGCCAGTCACTGTCAGGCTCATACAAGGGTATCCAATTATATTGTTTACTAACATAAATGTTAGAGTGTAACCCAAGCAGCAAGACTTTTCAGAGTAGACAAGACATCATTAGAATAACCACAAGTACTCTCAAGATGTTAAAAAGAATCTCTAAAAAGACCAGCCACAGTAAAAGGTATAAAAGCATTTAATAATAAATACTAAAATAGAAAACATAAGATTATTAAATATTTAAGTGCAATAAACATCAGAGTTTCAATCACAGGAGAAATAAAAATAACTCAGTTGGACAGATTCAATCAGATGCGGAAAAACAATACTTAACTAATCTCACTGCAATTCCTGGCTGTCTAAAGAAGAACTGTTCCCTAGCTACGTAATTAATACAGAAAGGCAAGATTAGAAGCTGAGTTGCTTACTTCCACAAGGTAATGTGATTTTCTTCTCACTTACACTGATCTAACTGAACTCAACTGAACTGAATGTGATAACTGTCATAGATTTTTATATAAGGCTCCATAGAAAACAAAACAAGTTAGTCTGTAAGTTCCATCCTCTCACTGCTGGTTATAGAATGACATCACATTTGATCACGACTCTGGTAGAGTACAAGCTCAGAGCTTTTCTAAGACCTGTTGCAGTATTTGAAAGCTATAGAATTCTTTGTTTAAACATAATCACTTAATCAGTTACAATAACACTGTTAATACATTTTAACACAAGCATCTGTACAAGTCAGTGTGATAGTCAAATGACAGAAAATTATTTATAAAACTCCAGCCAACCATGCTATCATATGTTACACATGCACTGCCCTATTCTCCCTGGCACAGATGGTAATGACTTACATCATCACAATGTTAATACAAAATATCTGGTGGCACATATCAAACAGGAATGATAAACAGTGGATATAAAAGGTATACACACCCCTGTTAAAATGCCAGGTTTCTGTGATATAAAAAAATTAGACTACAATACATCATTTCAAAACTTTTCCCACCATTAATGTGACCTATAACCTGTACAATTCAATTGAAAAAAAATCTGTTGGAGGAAAAATATAAAAAATTTAAAAAGTATAATAAGCTGGTTGTGTAAGTGTGCACACCCTTAAACTAATACTTTGTTCAAGCACCTTTTGATTTAATTACAGCATTCAGTCTTCTTGGATACACACCTGCCATTAATTAAAGAGACTCTGATTAACCCAGTTGCCTGCTACAGCAAAAGCCATGGTTCGCAAAGAGCTTACAAAGCATCAAAGGGATCTCATTGTTGAAATGTATCAGTCAGGAGAAGGGTACAAAAAAAATTCCACAGCATTGGCTATACCACAGAACACAGTGAAGACAGTCATCAAAAGGTGGAGAAAATATGGGGCAACAGTGATGTTGCAAAGAACTGGACGTCCTTCCAAAATTGATGAAAAGACAAGACAAAAACTGGTCAGGGAGGCTGCCAAGAGACCTACAGCAACACTGAAGGAGCTGTATGAATTTCTGGCAAGTACTGGTTGTGTACTACATGTGACAACAATCTCCCTTATTCTCCATATTTCTGGCTATGGGGTAGGGTTGCAAGATGGAAGCCTTTTCTTACACAGAAAAACATCCAGGCCCAGCTAAAATTTGAAAAACAATACATCAAGTCTCCCCAAAGCATGTGGGAAAATGTGCTATGGTCTGATGAGACCAAGGTTGAATTTTTGGCCACAATTCCAAAAGGTATGTTTGGTGCAAAAACAACACTTTGCAGCACCAAAAGAACACCTTCCCCATGGTGAAGCATGGTGTTGGCAGTGTCATGCTTTGGGGTTGCTTTTCTTCAGCTAGAACTGGGGCTTTAATCAAGGTGGAGGGAATTATGAACAGTTCCAAATACCAGTCACATTTGGCCCAAAACCTTCGGGTGTCTGCTAGAAAGCTAAATATGAAGAGGATTTCCACCTTTCAACACAACAATGACCCCAAGCATACATCCAAATCAACTAAAGAATGACTTCACCAGAAAAAAAAAGAAAGTTTTGGAATGGCCCAGCCAGAGCCCAAGCCTTAATCCAATAGAAAATCTGCGGGTGACCTGATGAGGGCTGTGCACAAGAGATGCCCTTGCAATCTGACTGATTTGGAGTGCTTTTGCAAGGAAGAGTGGGCAAATATTGCCAAATCAAGATGTGCCATGCTGATAGACTCCTACCCAAGAAGACTGAATGTTGTAATTAAATCAAAAGGTGCTTCATCAAAGTATTAGTTTAAGGGTGTGCACACTTATGCAACCAGCTTATTGTATGTTTTTTATTATTTATATTTTTCCCCTAACAAATTTGTTTGTTTTTCAATTGAATTGTACAGGTTATAGGTCACATTAAAGGTGTGGAAAATTATTTTGAAATGATTTATTGTGGTCTCATTTTTTTATATCACAAAACCTGGCATTTTAATGGGTGTGTACACTTTTTATATCCACTGTACAGTGCTTGAGTGTCACTCATTAGTAAAGAAGCAAGATTTGTACCATTTCACACCCTTGAACATGTATAAAATCTTATGTTTTTGTAGAAAGGATCAGCATATGGGGCTTAGTCCAAAAGTTCTGAGTAATGACTAATTAAATGAGCTGGAGTTCATTTAGGGATTCAGATGCTGGAAGAGCCAGCCATGGAGAGCTGATGCTGGGTTTCACATTTTTTGTGGGGGGATCTTAAATTCCTGGCCCTGGCAGACAACCAAATGACAGACTCAAGCAATAGTTTCAAGGCATATGCAGTCTGTCTAGAAACATGCAGTGTAATAAAGGATGTCTATGGGTGAGAATCCTCATCTGCACTTCAGGCACAGTGATTCAGGTATTTGGTACAGAAGAGTAGAATCCAAAATAAAAAAAAAAAGCCAACCACGGATGGCTGCCATTGTTTCCCAGATCTCAATCTCTCCCCCCTGTCCTCACATACAAAATAGGAGAGGACAGTTTCTACATGAGGCAGTTGTAGTGGGATGTCAGTGTAAAAGAATACATGTGGAAAAGATGTCAAGACAAGCAAATGGGAAAATCAAAGTAAATTCTATTTCCTTCTAGAATCCTTCTGAGAAAGGAGGACTCCCCAGAGTGAATTGGAAGCATTATGCCAGGCTATGAGAATGTCAACAGTACAGGCAGTAACTAATATACAAGAAAGGATTAATGCAAGATACAAGTATTCAGTGACAGAAACTGGGTAGTATAAAGAATGGATGAGATGAGGGGGCAATCATCCACGCAGATTTAACAGTAAAAATGGAATAGGATTGCTATACAAGCAGTATTGTCTGGCTAGGAGAGTACAGAAGGACTCACCCACAGCCAAGAAAAGTGGGAAGTGTAGAAACCCTGTGAACGTTTAAGTGCTTACACAAAATTTGGCTGAACAAATGTATATTCTATAAAGGTAGCACTGGTTATTGTCAGACAGGCTGAGGGAAGGATGAGAGGAAAGCAAATGGTGTTTGTTAGTGCTGTGGTAAAAATAATGCAGGGACGATTCATATGTTTTAGATACACAAAGATGTTCTGGACATCTGGAGGGAGAGTAGGCAGTTCTTCAGTAATTATTTCCAAAAGCTAGCAAAACCACAAAAGCAGTAAAACACCACGATCCAAGGCACTCAGGACAGTAGATTCAACATTTTTAATATCCAGTAAAACGATAAGAACAATAGTATCACAACAGCACAGTTTAGCGTGCTTTCACCCAGTATAATACCAGGCATCTTCAGAACAAAGAAGCAGCCCCATACAATCCATTTAAATAATGTAACACACCCAATCAAATCAAAGAGTCAATTAACTATGCATTTGCAAATTAATTAAAATAAATTAACCCTATAAAACCTTACTAGATATATAAACTACAATAAATTACAAGACTTATATCAACTCACAAAATAAAGTAATGTAGTTATTGCTTTGCATGTTGAGGATTGTACAACATTTAGCCATTTACCTATTTATTTATTTAAATTTTAAATAAGTAGGACGGAATATTGTATAAAGTGTTTTCGTACAATAATTTTAAGAAATGTATTTTAGGATTTAATATTTCATATCATAGTTAGGGGACCAGGTGCAATTTTAACATGAATTATTTATTTTGTAAGTTGATACAAGTCTTGTAATTTATTGTACTTTATATATCTAGTAAGGTTTTATAGGCTTAATTTATTTTAATTAATTTGCAAATGCTTTTGTGAGTTCATTTATAGTACTTGAGTGGTGAATTTTGTCAAATGCCTTGGCCAGGTCAAAGTAGACAGTATGGACTGTTTTACCCTCATCCATGGCCCTAGTGACTTTCTCAAAGAAGGCCACCATATTTAGCTGGCATGACTTGCCCTTGACAAAGCCGAATTGGGTTGGGTCCAGTGTTTGGAGATTTCTTATGTCATTATTTATCAGGTCCATGATTATTCTTTCCATGGCCTTACATATAAGACTAGCCAAACTTATGGGTCTGTAGTTTCCTGGGTCAGTAGATGATCCCCCTTTATGCAGAAGGATGACTACTGCTGTCCTCCACTGTACTGGGACAAAGCTGGTCTGAAGGATGGGGCTAAATAGAGATCCTAATGGGCCTGATAGGACCTGATTCAAGCTGTATAAGAGGCAGCCTGGTAAATCATCAAGCATCACTGAAGCCATGTTTTTATTTTTATAGAGCGCAGTGGCAAGCTGTTCATTGGTTATAATTGGTGGGGGAGTGGTGGAGGGTATTTCTTGGGGGAGAATTAGAGGTGATGGTGAGGTGAAATTTGAGCTGAATTTATCAGCCAGCAGTTTTGCTATATCTTCTGGCTGAGTATAGGTGATGCCATTAACAAATAATTCCGCATGTTGTTGGGTGTTGCCCTTAAGACAGCAGACATCACTGAAAAATTCCTTATGGCTAGTCTTTGCTTTGGAGGCTATTTTTGTCTCAAAGTCTGTTTTCAGAGGCTTGACTAGTTCCCTGAGGCACTTGCAATCTGTTCTGCACATTTTCTCTGTTCTCAACTGGAGTTTCTTTCTTTTTTTGTGCAACCAGGGGTCCACCAGGATGTCTTGTTTTTGCAGTTTGACCTGGGCTTATTTTGGTCTGGTACTGCCATTTCTATGCCATTGTTTATATGGTCGTTCAGAGCTTTTGTGTATGCTTCTTCATAGGGTTCTTTGGTTTCTGGGTTTGGGGGAGCTTGGAAATGAGCTATGCTTTCACTTCAAAGGAGATAGTTTGCCTTAGAAAAGTTCTAAAAGTTTTGGGGATTAGGTGTGGGATCTGCTTTTACCTTTATTTCAAGGAAGAGAGGATATCACTGGGAGGGGGGGATGCAGTGCTCTCCCACATTTGTGAATACCAAATTTAGTTTATTTGTACCCCTAGTGGGAGTGCAGACTAGCTGCTCTAGGGCATTTCAGCTTACAAAATCAAGAAATCTTTGGGACTGCATGTTAACGGTCTTGTATGCCCCCCAGTTAATGGAGGGGTAGTTAAAATTACGTATGTGTATGGTACTGGACTGGATGGTGAGTGATTCAAGTAACTTCAGGTATGATGTATGGGTTTCCTGATTCATGGTGGGGGACCTGTAGCTAGCAAGAATATGCTAATGGATTTTTCCCATGGTTAGTTGGATGTGTAATAGGTCAAGCAAGTCATATTATTTGACGAGCCTTGAGGTGTACTTATCCTTTATGTAGATAGATACACCTCCTCCTTTTGCTCTTTCATGTTCAGTGGAGATGGAACGTATGAAAGGTGTTCTAGCCATGCACTGCTGGAGTGCTTTCTGTGGCTTTGAACCATGTTTCAGTAACTGCACAGATACTGGCATTCTCCAGGGTAAAAAGAGCTTCTAGCAAGTGTAGTTTCTTGTTGATATTCCTAACATTGAGAAGTAACACCTTTAGCTTGTCTTGAGTGGCTTTTCCTATGTTGGAATGTCTGTATGCTTGGCAATGCTTAAAAAAGGCACTATTGGATGAATAATCTTTTCTCCAATATCTGAAAGCCTAGTGGTAACATCTGAAGACCATCACTGGCAAATCAGCATGGCCTGTCAACTGTGTCCTCCCAGGCTGACAAGTATTGGACCCCTTTAGAATGACATTAGTAACTAAGCCACTTGTTAATGTCGATCATTTTCTGTTGGTATTGTGTCATTATCCTTGGAGGTGGTAGAATTTTGCTCATTGCTAGACTCATACCTGCCTGTGGCACATATTCTGAGACCTCAATTATGTCTCTCCTCATATAGTCCAAGGGGGTACATCTCAGATCATTTTTTCCCACATGGACTATGACTTAGACATGCTGGTACTTGGGAGTAAGCAACCTATGTGCTTGTGTGATCTGGTGGAATGGCCCCTGACAGGCAAATAATTGTAACCGTCTCCTTATCCAGCCTGGTAAGAGACATTAGCGTGTTGTACAATGGAGTTTCCTATGAACAAAATATTGGGCTGTGGGGTGTTTTGCCTTATGGGCTTGGTAGCTAAGACACAATGAGATGTGGTTTTATGTGTTGTGATGGGAATTGTCTTGTTTGTGTGCATTCTGAGTTTCTGAGGACTGCCCCTGAGAACCCTTTGCGGTTCGGGTAAGTTACATGTGAGCCCCTCCACATATGTGGGTCGGGTCTATATTAGAACATCGAAGTTTCAAAACTTTGAATGTTCTAATATCGACCCCTATTCAGCAAAAGCTGAAAACATCAAACATACAAAACAGCGAATTTTTTCCTAGGGAAGAACTTTTGCTGTTCCAAAACACATACACACAACACCGGCACACCAAACAAACAGCAATCCACACACATACACCTAAAATCTTACACCTAACCCGACACTAAACTATACACACACCACTAACTATCCGCTTACCTCAACCCAAACCCTAACCCTAAGGTCCGTCACTATCGCACACTCACCTCACCCGCACCCTAACCCTAACTCACCTACCCCACCCTAACCCTCACATCCACACAATCGCACAGTTACCTGACCCGCGCCCTAACCCTAACTCACCTAACCCGCCCTAACCCTCACATCCACACAATCGCACACATACCTAACCCGCGCCCTAACCCTAACTCACCTAACCCGCCCTAACCCTCACGTCCACACAATCGCACACATAGCTAACCAGCACCCTAACCCTAACTAACCTAACCCACACTCAATCGCACACTTACCTGAACCTGACCCGTAACTTTCCACCACAGCACTGAAAATACCGAAGCAACAGAAACGGACAACCAAATTCTTTCCTTTGGAAAGAATTTGGTTTTCTGTTGCTTCAATATTTTCAGATTTCACCGAATAGGGGTCAATGTTAGAACATTCGAAGTTTTGAAACTTCAATGTTCTAATATAGACCCATGTGGGTCTATGTGTCTGGTCCTTTGTGGGTGTGGTGTGTGGTGTGTGTGAGTCACTGACAACCTCTTTCTTGCTTTTTGTGTCTGTATGTGAGAGTCAAAGTATAACTACATCTCTCATACATACTGTATTTATCTGCTCAAGAATTAAGTGGTTGTCAGTGTACATAAGGAAACTGCTACATTGCCTCAGGAATCCCATGTCCACCAAGCTAGATGCAGGGATAGCAGAAAGTGCCTATCCATGGTTGCAGGTCCTAATATGTAGTTTTCAAGGGACAGGAGTGGAGAGTGTTTGTTACCGGGTGAGGGATGGGTGCTTACTTGGTGTAATCTATGGCTAACTTATCTAGCGATGCTGTCCAGTGCCCAAACCAGATGCTCTAGGAGAGGTGATAGTCCTGGGTGTAATAATATAATGTAGACCTAAATGATCCTAACTAAATGCATAAGTGCTGCTCACCTCACAAACTGGTTGCCCTGTGAGTAGAGTGGGACTAAAGTAAGGTTCTGAGGTAGTTTTTACAAGCAAAGTTCAATTTCTGGTGATTGTATATATACAATGCACCACTACTCGACACTGAGCAAAGAGCAGCTTCGTGCAGATGTGAAGCTTATATACAAGCACAAAAAAGCAGGTTTTACACCAACTATTCTCTAAGGCCAATCAGGTAAGTACAGAATAAGCATTCCACCAGCAGTTCCCAGCTCAGACAGGTGAAATCAGTCCAGTCTTAACACAAGAGTGCAGACTTTGACACTCAATGTAAAATGACTGGTTTGGATCCCCGAGAGAAGGGGGCAGAGGAGTAACTGATAATCTGTAAATAGCAAAAGGAGGAATGCTCACCATAAGGAAAGATTTAAAATGTTTTATAATCCCTGCTACAGTATGAGGAAAATTATCAACATGAACCAGAAGACTGATGTTTTATTTGGGTTTTGTTGGCGTAAAAGAGAATTAGTTCCCTCTATGGTGTGATAGTGATGTTAGAATGCAATTTGTGTTATCATGCCTGTTGTATTTTCTACTTGTATTATATGAGCATTTGTTTTCAGTTATTTAATAATAAGCTTTTAAATAAAAATTAAATGCATAGTTAAGTAAAACAGATTTTATACCTTCTGGTAGTGAATGTTATGAGAAACAGTTGCAGACAAAATGCAGTTAGCATTTATAGACTGCAGTGGTGTGTAGGAATAAACACTACAAGACTGTAGTCTATGAGGGATGTGATTGATGAAGAAAAGTACAGTCTTGGACAAAGGGGAATATTACATTTTTATATGAAATATAGCACATATATTGAGTGGTTATAAGATACATAAATGACGGAGCTGAGAAACAGCAGAAGGAAAGAAATGGAATTTTAACACATGCTAGTAAGTTACAAAAGAGTTTACATGACAGTTGAGGGTACAAATGATGAAAGTGTAAACATGTTTTGTCGCATAATTCTTTATGTAAGACTAAGAATGCGACCAAATTATATATAATTACAAAGAATGGCAGGTGTAAAAAAGGCTGCGAGTTTATATGGTCAAATATTTTAACTGATGATTTTTGTGATAGATACAGCATGGAAGAGGGCAAACCGTGTGGACTAGAAAGATAAGAATGGGATGGGTATTGATAATAAAAATGTTGGTGGAGGGCAGTGTAATTATAGATGGTTAGAAAATACAGTTGTATGGGAATAAAACTGAGGTGGAAACAAATCTGAAAACTGAAGGAATGCAGTAGTTGGCAGCATAGGTTGAAAGGGTTAAGAAGTTATATTTAATAAGTATAAACCTATGGTAAAGCTGGAAAGAAAAAATAGTGCCACCGCAAATGATAAAGAATGGAAGAAACTGAGGAAATATGATATGAATGCAGATATTTATTTATTTATTTGTTTGTTTGTTTGTTGTTGACAGGGTTAGTACTACAAGGGTAGTAGCCTCTTTTTAGGGGAGACCAAAGGTGGTATTGATACTACTAGGGGAAGTTTGGCCAGGGAATCAAGGAACTTCTCCTACTTTGTTTTGAATTTACTCTTTTTGAAAGGGCCATGGGATCTTTTACATCCACCTGAGCTGCCACAAACTCAAGCAGATGGGACCTCAGTTTAATGTCTCATCCAAAGGACAACACAATCATAAATGCAGCACTCCCCGTATGCTTCACTGCAGTGTCAGCAATCAGTCTACCTGGGGTGGGAATACAGCCCAAAGCCTTCTGCACCAAAGATGTGTGCCACAGCTAATATTGGTTTATGATGAAATACATTTACTAAAACTCAGATGAAAGTCAGCAGCAGGCAGTAAACTGATGCTTTACTTTCCTCTTTGGAATGGCAATCATGAACATTTTAAACAATTGCACCTCAAAAATAATACAATATACAGCAAAAAATATGTCATTTGGCTGCCCTCTGATAGCAACTGCACCAATGATCATTCATGAGAAAATGTAAGCACAGTATTGTAAGATCAGAACCCTATCCTCCTTTAGCTAGTAGTTGCAATGCAAAACATGCCATCGAGTCTTACAAAAAGAGCAAGACTTTATTATTAAATATACAGCCACATCATGTGATTGCAAAAGACCATTAAAAAGGCATAAATATGCTTTATACATTAGACAGTACCCCACCCCATCGTAACTGACTCTGATAGCTATATTATATTTTAATGTTATAGCATTACGGTGATATAACATTATATTTTTATAGTGGATGATCCCTAATATTTTATCTGCTATCATACATATACATATACAAATAACACAGCTGATAGAGCAAGGTGATGATCCCGATTACTATATTCTGAATTATTTCCAATTTATGGAAGATATCAGGCAACATTAAAAAAATGCTGCCGCAATTTAAAACCTGTAGATCTGTCATTGCCTCAAAATGTATTCAACACTTACCTCAGGTTTTTCAGTTCCTATTACTTTTCATATCAACAGAAGTTTTGAGAACAGTTTGTTCCTTTGTTATGGACTGAAGATGCAATCATTCCACTGGACAGAGGAGTTAATTTCAGTTCTGTTTTCATTTCTCAGCATGCTAACCACTTATTAAGTGACTTCACAAGGAGAATGGTACTGACTCATCTTTGCTCATGCTGTCTGAAATGGTAAGGAGCAGTGTAAATGAGGACTTTGGAGAGGTGCACTTTTGTTTTTTGTTTTTTTTTTCACAAATGTCCAAAGCTTGTCACATACTTAGATACTTTGCACTTTAGTTATGTTGGCTCTAGCTTAAATTAATATCAACTTTCAAGATAAAAAGAAGAAAATAAAATGGTATAACTCTTCGTCAGATGCACCTTGTTAAGAAAGGCATTACCCTATCTTTTGGTCTGGTTTACTGTTGAATGCTCGATGCTCAGAAGGTCAAGTCAAGTGTTCACCAAAATCTTTCCCCAAAAGTTGGCATGCCGAATACCAGAAAGCCCGAAAACTTAAGAGAATTTTAAACACCAATCCTAAGACACCTAAAAAAACCTGGGAAAGGGATATAATTGTATTATTTTTATCAATGGATGAAGTAACTATTTCTTAATACCACACCTAACTTCTTTGGTATCTGTGTTATATGTTTATGAACTACACATTTGCTTAACATGTGTGCTTCAAGTAAGTATGTTTACTTATGATGGTGTGCTGTTTTGCTGTGATATAATTACTGTCAATATTACTTTATGTTAAGACATTGTTATTGCCTGCTTGGCTCAGATTGCAGCTGTCATGGGTGAAAACAGTGCTTAAACCAATCCACTTATTAGGTTAATTAAAAAAAATACTAAGTAAGGAGATGATGCAAAGGCAAAGCATAGTAATTTACAAATATCATAAAGAGTAGTGGACCAAAGATTTACAGTCACATGCTCGACTCTTGGAAGGTCGAGTTGAGCTGTGCGAACCCTGCATTCCCTGTCAGAATGCTGAATAGTGACGTTACTGATTGTCTGAGCTTGCCCCCCTTATAGACTCATGTTAGCACTTGATAAGGGGTCTGGAGTGGTAGGGAATTTTGGAATATGAAACAGTTTTTGGTGGGTGTTAAGGACAAATAAGTGAAGATAATGACATTTCAGCTCGCAGACCAGGTCTTGATTTGATCTGAAGTAAAATAATAAAGCTGGATAAAAAGTAGGTTCAAGCACAAAAACAATTCTTCTTCTTATTTCAGCTGCTCCTGTTAGGGGTTGCCACAGTGGATCATCTGTTTACATTTCTTCCTGTCCTCTGCATCTTGCTCTGTCACACCAACCACCTGCATGCCCTCTCTCACCACATCCATAAACCTTATCTTAGGCCTTCCTCTTTTCCTGTTACCTGGCAGCTTCATCCTTAGCATCTTTTTCCCAATATACTCTGCATCTCTCCTCAGCACATGTCCATACCAAAATAATCTTGCCTCTCTGGCTTTGTTTCCAAACCTTCCAACCTGGGCTGACCCGCTAATATACTTTTTCCTAATCCTGTCCACCCTTGTCACACCCAATGCAAATCTTAACATCTTTAACTCTGCCACGTCCAGCTCTGACTCCTGCCTTTTTGTCAATGCCACTGTCTCCAACCCATATAACATAGCTGGTCTCACTACCCTCTTGTAGACCTTCCCTTTCACTCTTACAGGTACTCGTCTGTCACAAATCACTCCTGACACTCTTCTCCACCCACTCCATCCTGCCTGTACTCTCTTCTTCACCTCTCTTCCACACTCACGTTACTCTGAACTATTGACCCCAAGTATTTAAACTCATCCACCTTAGCCACCTCTACTCCTTGCATCCTCACCATTCCTCTATCCTCCCTCTCATTCACACACATATATTCTGTCTTAGTCCTGCTGGCCTTCATTCCTCTTCTCTCTAGAGCATATCTCCATCTCTCCAGGGTCTCCTCCACCTGTTCCCTACTCTCACTACAGATCACAATGTCATCTGCAAACATCATAGTCCACGGTGACTCCTGTCTGATCTCGTCTGTCAACCTGTCCATCACCATTGCAAATAATAAAGGGCTCAGAGCTGATCCTTTATGTAACCCCACCTCCACCTTAAATGCAACCGTCACTCCCACCGCAGACCTCACCACTGTCACACTACCCTCATACATATCCTGTACCACTCTTACATACTTTTCTGACATTCCTGACTTCCTCATACAATACCACAACTCCTCTCTAGACACCCTGTCATATGCTTTCTCTAAGTCTACAAAAACACAATGCAACTCCTTCTGACCTTCTCTGTACTTCTCCATCAACACTCTCAGAGCAAAAATCACATCTGTAGTGCTTTTTCCCGGCATGAAACAATACTGCTGATCACTAATCATGACTTCCCTTCTTAACCTTGCTTCCACTACTCTTTCCCATAACTTTATGCTGTGACTGATCAATTTAATCCCTCTGTAGTTACTACAGCTCTGCACATCACCCTTATTCTTAAAAATTGGTACCAAAACATTTTTTCTCCATTCCTCAGGCATCCTCTCACTTTCCAAGATTTCATTAAACAATCTGGTTAAAAACTCCACTGCCATTTCACCTAAACACCTCCATGCTTCCACAGGTATGTCATCTGGGCCAACAGCCTTTCCATTCTTCATTCTCTTCATAGCTATCCTTACTTCCACCTTGCTAATCCATTGTACTTCATGATTCACTATCCCTACATCATCCAACCTTCTCTCCCTCTCATTCTCTTCATTCATCAACCCCTCAAAGTACTCTTTCCATCTCCTCAACACACTCTCCTCACTTGTGAGTATGTTTCCCTCATTGTCCTTTATCACCTTTACCTGCTGCACATCTTTCTTAGCTCAGTCTCTCTGTCTAGCCAATCGGTATAGGTCCTTTTCTCCCTCCTTAGTGTGCAACCTTTCATACAAGTCTTCATATGCCTTATCCTTAGCCTTTGCCACCTCTCTCTTTGCCATGCACCTCATCTCCTTATACTCCTGTCTACTTTCTTCATCTCTCTGACAATCCCACTTCTTCTTTGCCAACCTCTTTCTCTGTATACTCTCCTGTACTTCCTCATTCCACCACCATGTCTCCTTGTCATCCTTCCTCTGTCCAGATGTGATACCAAGCACCTTTCTAGCCGTCTCCCTTACTAGCTCTGCTGTAGTTACCCAGCTATTTGGTAACTCTTCACTGTCACCCAGTGCCTGCCTTAACTCATCCTGAACTCCACCTCACAATTACCCTTTTTCAAATTCCACCATTTGATCCTTGGTGCTGCCCTCACACTCCTCCTCCTCCTCTTCTTGATCACCAACATCATCCTACAAACCACCATCCTATGCTGCCTAACAACACTTTCTCCGGTCACCAAGAAAGCAAAACAAGGGGGATGGAAGGAGAGGACAGCTACTGTAATGTTGATCTATTAGAATAGCTACTGTTATTGTAAACTTACTTACATAACTATAATATATTAAACATTAAATCATTGTTGCAATTGCCAAAACTATTTGGGTAGATCACCACAGCATAGGAACATATAGGGAAGGAGAAGGAATCCAAGACTCCATGAGACCCCTGGAGAATGACCCTAGCAAAGCTTGCTCAGGACATGGAAAAGGAATCCAGATTGTAATCCTGTATAAAAGTATGTACAGTGGAACTAGCTGCTGCCTCTAGAATACTTCTAGAGTATACCAATTTCCATAAAGCCTTAGAATAAACCAAAACCCTAGTAGAATAGAGTCTAACCCTGACTGAAGTGACTTGTTATGGTGAGAATGACAAGAAGAAAAAGAGACAACCGTCTGGAAATTGTCTACATTGATACTAGTTGTCTTTTTTCTTAACTTCATAAGAGACAAATAGCTATCAGCTTTCGTGAAGGATTTTGTTCTGCATAATTAATACCCGATCTGCATGTGGACATCTAGTGTGTACAGAATCTTTCTCTCTTGTCTTTAGGTTCTGGAAAGATACAAGGAGATTAATAGATTGATTTAAAGTAAACTCTGAAACCATTTTAGGCATAAAATAATGATTTGTTCTCAAAGAAACCCTGCTGTTCTGGACGATGAGGTAGGCTTGACTCACCATAAGAGCATGTAACTCAGATACTCTTCTTGTAGAAGTCAAAGCAATGAGTAACACCAATTTCTAAGTCAAGAACCTCAGATCTGCTTGATGAGTTGGTTTAGATGGAAGAACTGTTAGTTTTTCAAGTACAAAGATCCTGTGAAAGAGCCTTCTGTTTTCTAGGTGGATGGATATGTAAAACCCCATTCAAAAACTGCTTGACTTGACAAGTAGAAAGGAAGATCTAAATGCAGACAAGCAGAAATGGCTGAAAGATAAATCTTGACAAATAAGTAAGAAAGTCGAGAGGATAATAATACATACAAATAATCCAATGGAATCTAGGCCTTAAAATAGTCCTGTTTCTTAGAAAGGCACCAACTAGAAAATCTCTACTACTTACACATATAAGATCTTGTAGTAGCAGAGATTTTCTAGTTGGTGCTTTTCTAAGAATCAGGACTAGAAAATCTCTACTACTTACACATGTAAGATTTTCTAGTAGTAGTTTAGCCTTTAGTACTTGCCTCATTTCCTTAGAAAAAAAGGTATCTAAAGATATCAAAACTCTATTATCCATGCAGTCAGTTCAAGTTTTTTCACCCTGGGGTGTATCAAACATCATCTTTCTCCTGTGAGTAATGCTAGCCTGTCAGGAAGCGTGTAGTAATTGCCCTTAGCTGATTTCAAAATAAGGGAAAAACACTGTTGTCTGGGCCAACAGGAAGTCATCACCACTATCTTTGGAGAGTCCTTCTGGATCTTTAGAAGAACTCTCTGTATAAGTCAAAAGGATGGAAAAGTATGCAGGAATATTCTTGTCCATGGGAATGAAAAGGCATCTGTTTTGGCTTGTTTGCAAGGAATCATGGAGCAGAATTTCTTTATTTGCCTGTTTTGAAAGGAGGCAGATATATCTATTTGAGGGTTGCCTCACAGATGGATCAGTTCCCCAAAGACCCCCAGGGGAATTTCTATTCATGCATGTCTGTCCTGGTCTTGCTATAATATTTTGCTCTGATGGAATATCTGTGGCCTAAAGAGTCAAATTATGCTAATTTGCTACTTCCCCGACCTTCATGGCATGTACCTGGTACTCCTTGTTTGTTTGTATATCACTTTAATATGGTGTTGTCTATGACAATTTAAAAAGGACCAGGGGATTAGATGTTATTTAAGGCTTTCAAAGCATGGATTACTGCTAGGAGAGACAAACAGACATTCTGACTTTTCAGCGTGTCCTTTCCGGGAGGCTTTCGTTTTCCTTTTTGAGCCTCCTTGCCATAGTTTTTAAAATCTTGTTTTTAGCACCTTGCTGCTTAAACTGATTTTTGAAAAAGGGTCCCGATTTAGAAAGAAAGCTTCTATTAAACTTAGAAAAGTAAGGTTGGAAACTTGGCATCACTCCTTAAATCAATTCATAAATTCATGAAATCTTTTATATATACCTTAAACTAAAAAGGGTTCAAATAGAGCATGCTTATTTAGGGGATAATTTAAAATCTCAGCTTTTTTATGCTCTGGCAAGTAATGAGAATGTAGCCAAGTAGATCTTCTCATTACTGACTAAGTAGCAGTAGCTCTGGAAACAGCAGCAGCAGAATTACGAGAGCACTTTAAAGAGTGTTTGGTTACATGAGCAGCAGATACAAGTAAAGAATGCAATGACGTTTTTTACCTTTGAAGAGGGGAGGTTAGCAGTTAACTTTCTTATGTTCTAAAAAGAAGCCAGTAAAAAGTGTAACACGTGAGCCTGGCAGTTCAAAATACTGCAAGTTAAAGTAGGAGAAGAATGCTCTTTCTTTCCAAGTCTATCAGAGGTTTTCCTTTTAGCATTAACAATCTGTCTGCCAGTTGAGGTTTTATGTAAGGAAATCACTGCATGGTTTGCTATAGGAATAGAAAGCAGATATTTATGAGTCGGAAGTATTTTGTACAACTTGTCAGATTTTTTAGGAGCAGGATGTTGACTATCAAGCATGCA
The DNA here is from genome assembly GCF_019279795.1 of Protopterus annectens. NCBI lineage: Eukaryota > Metazoa > Chordata > Ceratodontiformes > Protopteridae > Protopterus > Protopterus annectens. The sequence goes on along the minus strand of NC_056730.1, from coordinate 327,091,683 downwards.
AGAAGACATTAAGAAAACATCTTCTAAAGCTGAAAAAACAAGAGACACAGCTACATGCCATGGCATATCCAACAGCAGTAAATCAGAATAATTTTACTCGGAAATATGTATTTCATTCTGTTCTCTTTGGAAGAAAAACTCCTTCATTCATCTAAGATCTTAGAAAAATAGAGCTCTTCTGGAGGAAAATCTGAAGTAACACTTTCTTCAGAATCAGAATCTTCATCTTAAGAAGAAGTCACATAGAAAAACATACACCCCCTCCATTCCCTGTTCTTCTGATTGACAATCAGTTCCCGAATGTGAGGAAAATCTTTTTTTCTATTTTAAGTAAGCAAAGACACAGAATTTGAACTATTAAAAGCAGAAATTAATTCCTTAGCAAGTACCAGCAAATCTTACTTGTCCATGGTAATAGAACCAAGAAATGTAACACTTTTTTTTTTCCTGTGAGACTTCCTAGAAGAAGACTAACTCATGGGGCACTATCCTGGAAATCAGGAATCCTAACTCAGTTTTGCAGTAAGCCTTCATCCTCTTCTTCCCCTGAGACCAACAACAGTGATTCTCTATTGCCCAGTGAGGATAACCCTACAGTCACAGAGGACATGTCTAAACTCTGGTCCTCAGTTGATTCACAAGGAGCTACACCTGAGGGAACTGAGAGACATCAATGAGTGGTCCCAGGAACCAAATCTGGCCAAAGCACAATCACCCAATGGTGGCTGAAGCAGTGAGTGAGCAGGCCTGACACCAAAAGACTCACTGGACATTGTCTTCTTGTGAACAAAGGAAGGAAGAACTGAACAGACATGTAACTGCTCAATGATCTAACCAAAAAAGAAGCCTTAAAGGCAGGTAGCCGAGCCTATGAGAGTTTTTAAACATCCTGATTGAAAAAATAGTGATTCTGAGGTAAAACTTTTAATGACAGTCCCCAAAAACACAATAATCCATCAAAACACATCAATTCTACTTATGTAAATGCATAGAAAATATATATAAAAAAAAAGATTATCCAAAGTTTTCTCACAGAGGCATGTATTTTGTAAAGATCCACTACAAGTCCTGATGTTTAATTTTCCAGTCGTAAAATAATTAAATTCACAATAAAAACACAGGTTTTCCTCAGAAAAAATTCTTGAAGATTTTCTCCAGAAGGGTACTTAGCAACCCAGACTTACCAAAGCTTGCTAGCCAACTATCAATTCCATCAAGCCCACAGATTGGTCAAAACTTTTTCTATATTACAAGATAGATTGTTAGAAATTATCTCTTTTTCTACTCTTCTCTACTAAAAACTGACATTAAATTTCAAATACAGATACCAGCAAATTTAATTTTCACTGTCAAAGGCATTAAGTCATTTTAACTTCTAAGAGGAAGAAAAATCTACCTTCAGCAAACCTCAGCAAGTAACTGCATGTGTCTGGATTTAAGAGTGCTGCATGCAGTCACCGAGGAAGAGGTAGAAGATGAGCTTATAGTATTGGTAACTGTAAATCACTTTGTTTTTGTGTTTTCCAAAAAAGAGGACATCTGTCAATAGGGGAGTGCTAAGTTTGATTCTTTATTACATATCAACACAATAAATCCTTAACAAACGTGGATTAAGTTATTTACAATCACTCCTATTAAATTAATTTCACTTTCTTTCATTGCAAGAACTGTACATCAAAAGAACATAGGACATTTAAAATTTTACTTATCACATAATTCTACTTGAGCAATTTGTAGACTTGACCTTACTAAGTTTTTATTACATTAACAACCTATTTTATAAGCTCAGTTCAAAAACTTTTAAAATGTTCATGTCTTTTTTTCATATTCAGCCAAATAAGTTTATGCTTCACATACTATGAGGTAGCTACCAGTGCAAATTTTATTAATTATCCATTTTGTAAATATTTAGCCAAATGTTCTCTAAAACTAATTAAGCTAACAGATTATTGCTGGTCATTATTGTTTACAGCTGTGGTATAGATAAGAATGTTCTACACTGTGAGATGCTAAATATCAAGTTGGAATTTTTAAGTCATTCAGGATGGAATTTTTTAGACTATACTGTTTTTTTTTTACAAATGTTTCTATGGATACAGTCATAGCTAAATATCAGGGCAGGAATTTTTAAGTCATGCAGGATGGAATTTTTTAGACTATACTGTGTTTTTTACAAATGTTTCTATGGATACAGTCATAGCTGGTTAATGTTTAACACTGTACTTAACTTTAACCCTTTACTTCTAGATATACTCTCTTCTCAAGTCAGGAGTAGTAGGGTTAGGCCCATGGGGGTCAGGAAGAGTCAATTACAGTTTCAATCAACAAAATTCTCTCTTCAGCCACATGCTATTTTATTCAAACCATTCTATATACTTGGACATTTTACACAATATGTTTAAAATCACAGTTTTTGTTATATAAAGACACTATGCTACTTTCTTCAGCTTAGTTTAAATTATGAGCCTGATCGTAGACTGCTGGAATCTTAAGAGTGTTCAGAATCCAAATAAAACTCTTTTTACATTTGTTTTTTATAGTGGTGGAGTGGTGCAGTGGTTAGCATTATCACCTCACAGCAAGAGATTCTCCGGTTTGATTCTCAGCTGGGATGCCATTTGTGTGGAATTTGCATGTCCTCCCTACATTTGCGTGGGTTTCCTCTGGGTACTCCAGTTTCCTCCCATATTCCAAAGACATGCATTTGGAACATTTTTGACGGGCCTCCACTGAAAATGGACTCTGTCGCTGTTGGAATTTCCCAGTAAACAAATGTTAAATAAATAAAAAGTTCAAGGCAAATATTGTTTTTATTCAAGAAACACATGTGCAATGCAGTCAATAGACCACCTTTCAAAAGAAATGGACAAAACATTTAGAATTAGCTGTAATTGGCACAAAAACCGGGGGCTGTAATTCAAGTCTAAAATTCTTTCACAAGTACCATAAAAGATTTTGGGTATAACTCAATGGGCAGATGGTGCTATGGTCAGGATCAAAACAAGTTTCATAACTATACCACTACCTCTCTTAAGCTTATATATATCCTATGTTAAGCAGCTTGACTCTGTAGTGCAAATATTTAATTTTATCACGAAGTTTAAGGATCATCTGATAATTTTGAAAGGGGATTGGAATTCTGTAATTGATCCCTCTAAAGACAGATCATATACTTCCCAGTTTAGAGACTTAAACGTATTACAAGCCATTTTAGACTTACAAAGAATAATATTTCAGATTCAATAAGATTTTCTCCTACTCATAAGAACACATTCACGTATGATTCATCTTATTTCAAATCCTGGTTAATTGTGTTTTTATTTACTATCAAATAATTTACTTTGATATATCACTGATTTTAAAAAACAGAACCTCATTCAATATTGGGTCGCTCTAAAGTTCAATTACATTTAAGTTTGATTTTACCATCTCTAAATCACCCCCCAACTACTGGACATGGAATCTCTTACTTTTACAAATCCAAGAATGAGTGAAATAAATAAACAACACGTTCTTCGTGTTTCACTGTTGCAGTCATCACATTTGGGTTATCCCTGCCAGGGTAGCCCTCAGCCAGCCCAAATACCAGAGACTTAGTATTTCTGTGTCCGTTGCTGTCACTCCAGGACTCACGTCAGGTTGTCAGTAGTTTAAAGTAAGGCAGCCAATGCCATTACATCAGTCTTTCTTGCTATGGAGCCAGAAGCAGTTCGGAACAGTGCCGATCGGCCGTTACCTGAGTTTTCGTCTACCAAATTGAAGTTGAAGTCTTCTAAAGCTACGTACCCTGTTGGGGATCTTTTTTCTTGCACTAACTGATGTCAGAAAAAGTTAATAATTGTCTCACCTGTGGAAAGCAAATACCACACTGAGACTTCCATTCTTACTGTGTCACTTGTTTAGGTCCAGGCCACAACTTCCCTCTTTGTTGCTTCTGTGCTTTGTTTAACACCAGAACTATCCATCGTCAGGCCGTTATTGCAGCCAGATATTTTCACTTACAGTCCTTGAAATCCGATATGGCCTTGGTAAGCCATCTGACAGCAGATCTTCCCAAAAAAACGTAAAGATAAAGACAGAGACAGACTGCACAAGTCCAAACCTACAGACGACGCTTCCATTAAGCTAGTCATAAGTTCTCCAGTCCTCAGTGAGGTGCATTCACAGCCCCTGATGCCCGCTTCTGTGGATTCGCAAGCCACTACCAAGACCCTTTTGGAGTCCAGTATGCCACAAAACTCTTCTTCGACTAAGGATCCTGCGGTCGTCTCTACCTTGGATGGGTCCAGAGCCACTGGGCAGGCACCAGCTTCTGAGTAAGTCCTTTGCACTACTGATTCTTGACACAAATCAACGTCTTCTTTCGTGACTACTTTCTAAGGCCAAGAGTATGAACCACACCCAACAAACCAATGACCCACTCTCAAGCACCTGCTTTCTTGCCTCAGTCTCAAATGCTTAAAATGGTAGAAGACCTTATCATGCTGATCAGGGGAAGCCAAGCTACCCCCTCCAAAAGGAAAAGAGATCTATCCCCTGTAGTTCTGTCTGAACAAGAGTCAGATGAATCTGTTGCATCTGAATATGAAGACATGCAACTTTTCTCTTCTTATGAGTACTCTGATGCAGAGGATTCAATTCCTTCAGCCTCTCCCACAGAGGATTTTTCCTTAGGGGAAACCCTGCATACTTTAAGGGAGCATTTCCACTGGGAGAGTCAAGACTACCCTCAATCAAAAAAGAGACTCTGGGAATTCATAGATCTTCCACAGCACAGAACCTTGGCCATCCCCCCAGTCCTGGATGTTGCGGAGGATGTTTTGTTGGAATCTAGCTTGACTCCTGACACCCTCCCTCCTGCACCCAGAAAACCAGACAGGTACTACAGAGTCCCTGACTCACGCAAATTTCTCTTTAAGAATCCTACTGCTGACCCTGAGGTAATTTCTCAAGGGTCTAAAGGAATTAAAGCAACCTCTGCTAAGAATCCCACCTCCTCAGATAGAGATTCCCGTGCACTGGACAGATGGGGTAAAAAAGTATACACCTCAGCTACTCTTGCTATCAGAGCACTACATTGTCAGTTTCATATGCTAAAATTTCAGCAACATACCCTGGAACTCCTTAAACAAAAGATGTCTTCCTTTCCTGCTTGGGCAAAATCTAAAGAATTATAAGAGTTAATGCATTCTGCAAGTCAAGTAACTAAACACACCTGGCACTGTGGTTTTGATGCCCTAGAAGCTTCTTGCAGGGCAGCAGTCACTGGTTCTGTCATTAGAAGGCATGCATGGCTTAAGGAACAGCCCTTGCCAGACTATGTCAAATCGAAATTGTTGGATGCCCCCTTGAACAAAAATGACTTATTTGGCATTAAGGCAGAAGAGGTCCTAAAAGAGATGGAAGAAAAATCAAAATCTATGCAAACAGTTCAGGACTATTTGCAGGTCCAGCCACCTAGGTTCAGCAGGCATTGTCCCACTAAACACTGGTCCTTTCCTGCTTCCAGTAAACCAGTCCAGCCTAGACCCCAGGGAACCAGACCCCCCCCTCCCCAGACAGCAGCCACAGGGAATGCAGAGAGCTAAGCAGTGGACTACTTCCACTTCAAAACCAGGAAGTTCTAAGCCACCCCCTTATGGTAAGAACTCACAATGACTCACCTCCCCCACCACCTCCCTCTGCCCACCTTCACTTACCCCTAGGAGGAAAGCTCTCCTTTCATGCAAGCACCTGGGCCACCATTACCAACGACCACTGGGTTCTGAACATAGTGTCTCAGAGATACAGATTTTCCTTTCACACCCTTCCAACCCCAAAAGGGTTCCCAGATCTACCACCAAACCAGTGGACAGAGGCTCAAAAGCAAATCCTTTCCCTGCTCTCTATGAGGGCAGTAGAGCACATTCCTGCAGAACAGATAGGGCAAGGCTTCTACTCCAGACTTTTCATGGTGCTCAGAAAAGAGGGCACCTGGCACCCTATCCTCGATCTATCCATTCTAAACACCTTCCTCGTGATTCCAAAATTCAAAATACTCAACCTCCAGCAGCTGCTACCCATGCTCTCCAAGGACGCTTGGCTAGCCACCCTAGATCTAAAAGAGGCCTACCTCCACATTCCTATCTGGGAATCATGCAGGAAATACCTCCATTTCAGGGCAGGATCTCAGCACTTTCAGTTCTCTGCAGTTCCCTTTGGCTTATCCACTGCTCCAAGAGTTTTCACAAAATGTCTGGCTCCAGCCATTGCCTTTTGCAGACAAAGAAATATCCAGATTTACCCATACTTAGACGAATGCCTGATTCAGGGAGCAGCCAGGAAAAGCTGCTCAAGCACCTGGCCTTTGTCAAAACCCTTCTAACCTCCCTGGGGTACACAATCAATGAAAAGAAATCCAAACAGGTGCCCACCCAAGGGATTATCTTCCTGGGAGCAAGCCTGGACACAGCATCCCAGATGGCATACCTTACACCAGAGAAACAAATTTGCCTGACAGCCTTCTTCTCTCAACTAGCCACCAAGCCCCAGCTATCTGCAAGGAAAATCCTGCAAGCTCTGGGGTTCATGGCATCTTGCATACTACTCATTCCATATGCCAGACTGCATACGAGGAAACTTCAATGGTACTTAGAGCCTTTGGTGTCAACACTCTGAAGACCTGGAAACTCTTCTACCTATAATTCCCTGCATCAGAAAAGATTTCCTTTGGTGGGCAACAGCATGCTCCCACAACAAGGGGCTGCCTTTCTCACCACCCCCCACCACCCAGACCCTCACCACAGATGCATCAGACTATCCTTGGGGGGCATACCTGGATGGCAGGTGCATACAGGGCCAATAGAGCTTGCAGAAAATCCCTCTGCACATCAGTTAAAAAGAGATGATGGCTGTGCAGTACACATTGGCAGCTTTCAAACCCCATCTTTCTCCAGGGGCTCTCTTGATCAAAACAGACAACACTACTGTAATGTGGTACATCAACAAGCAGGGAGGGACTCACTCCTACCCTCTATGCAGGCTGGCCATGACCCTTTGGCACACAGCCTCTGCCATGCAACTACACCTGTTAGCGCAATTCCTGACAGCCTCTCAAAACTCTCTGGCAGACCAATTAAGCAGAAATCTTTTGGACCCACACAGGTGGCAGCTCAACAGAAGAAACTTCACCCTAATAACTCAAAAATGGGGCACCCTGGAAGTTGAACTCTTTGCCTCCCACACCAACCATCAGTTCGACAAATTCTGCACCAGGGAGCATCACTGCATGGCTTGGAAAGTGGATGCTCTGCCCTTCCCCTGGGTCAGTCTATCGGTCTATGCCTTTCCTCCACTACCTCTCATCCCCAGGGTACTGCTCAAAATAAAGGAGGAAAAGCCAAGGACCATTCTGATAGCTCCAGACTGGCCCCAGCAGCACTGGTACCTCTCACCACTGCCCCCATGGCACCGTCCTCAAATTCCAAACCTCCTGACCCAGAGGGAAGGGAAATTCATGCATCCCCAATTGCAAACACCCAGTTTGGCAACTTGGCTTATTCCCTAACTCCGAACCAATCTGCCAGCCTCAGTAAACAGGTTCTAGATGTTATCCATGAGGCACCAGAAAATCTTATGCTGATAAATGGAAAAGGTTATGCACCTGGATCCAGGCTAAAGGAGCCAATACGGCACAGCCCTCCCTCCCTCTCATCCTGGATTACTTAGCTGACCTACTACACAGTGGCCTCTCTTTCTCCTCTATAAAAATTCATGCCTCTGCTATTTCTGCTCATTTTCTCACTGAGCAGCCCCTTTTCTCACACCCTTTGATCAAACAGTTCCTAAGATAGGCTAGCAACTTGAGGCCACCCAGAAGGGCACCATCTCCAGCTTGGGACTTTAACTTTGTATTGGAAAAGCTCGCCCTGCCCCCCTTCGAACCAGCTTCTTCTGCAGAGCTAAAATTTCTCTCCTGGAAAACAGCATTCCTTCTGGCCATCACTTCAGCCAGAAGGGTCTTTGAGCTGCAAGCACTCATGGCTGTGGAACCCTTCATCATCTTCCATGCTGACAGTGTATCTCTCAGAACTAACCCATCCTTCATACCCAAGGTGGTGTACAGTGTGGCTCTCAACCAATCTATTCATTTGCCCACTTTTTTCCCTAATCCCCAGAACAAGGGGGGAAAGGCTTCTGCACTCTCTAGATGTGCACAGATAGCTCAGATTCTATCTGGACAGGACTAAATCCTTCAGGAAGTCAGATCAACTGCTGGTTAGCTTTGCTACAGGGGCAGAAGGCAAAGCCATCTCCAAACAAACCATCTCCAAATGGATAGCACACTGCATCCATTTCTGCTACAAGCAACATGGAAAGTCTCCCCCCAAGGGGGTCAGGACACACTCCACCAGAGCAACCTGCACCTCTGCAGCCTTCCTCAGAGGACTCCCCACCAGGGACATCATGGAGGCTGCCACCTGGACATCTGTTCACACATTTACCAAGCATTACCACCTGCCTCTCTTCTCCAAATCCAGGGCAGGGTTTGCCTCTGCAGTCTTGCAGGGCATCCTGACCAGCCCCTACTTTCCTTTACTGCCTCCACCCATTTCCTCAGCTTTGGGAATCTACCCAAATGTGATGACTGCAGCAGTGAAAAACGAAGAACATAGTACAGTTGTGTACACGTACCATAAATGTAGATGTTAGAGTGTATTCACTGTTGCAGTCCTGGTTTCCCTCCCTCCATCTCCCTTTCTTCTCTTTCCTTACAAGGGACTTATTGGTATTTATTTTCCACTGGTGGGGTTTCTTCCACCTGAACATAGCTCCTACCTGGGAGCTCCTGACAGATTAGGGCAAGAAAAACTGATGTAATGGCGTTGGCTGCCTTACTTTATACTACTGATGACCTGATGTCAGTCCTGGAGCAACGGCAACTGACACAGAAATACTAAGTCTCTGGTATTTGGGTCGGCTGAGGGCTACCCTGGCAGGGATAACCCAAATGTGGTGACGGCAACAGTGAATACACTCAAACATCTACATTTATGGTACGTGTACACAACTGTACTTTTCTGATGGACTTTTTCAACAATATTCCTTTAGGAAATATGAAACTGGATATTCAATGGGCAGCCCTCAAAACAAACCTAAGGGAGATATTAGAAAAGCAACCCATTGCAAAAGATTTTGAAAACAAAAAGATAACCAAATAAAACAGAAACTACATTCTTTAACAAGTAAATGAACTCAGAATCACAATCTCATTATAGAATCCCAAATCAAAAAATAAAGAGCTTATTTTACTATATTTATTCCAAATGACATAGTATGAACATGAAATATTACCTAAATACTCTAGGCACAAACTTCTTCAAAGCTCCTTGCAAATTAATTATTAATAATAGATCACCCTCTTCTAAAAATGAAATAAGATATAACAATAATTAGATCAATCCTTTCCTGATATAATTTCAATGTTTGAAAATGTTTTCCACAATCTACATGAAAAAAATCTTTATTGCTTACCCAGAAAGAATTAGAGTCTTTTCTTGAACAGATACAATTTAAACAAATAGACCAAAAAACACAAATCCTCCCTATCAAATCTTATTCAGATACCTGAATTTAAAAAAGCAATCAAAAGCTTAAAATATGGGAAAGTACCTGGCACTGATGATTACATATATTAGAATTTTATAAATAGTTGGAAAATGAAATTTCAAAAATATTGTTTTCTGTTTTTAATTTTATAGATACGAATGATATTTTAGATTGATATATTAACAGAGCCAAGACCATCTTAATACATATAAATCAATCTGATAAAACACTAGCCTCTAACTACAGACACAGTGCTATAATTAATCTAGACATTAAGGTATATGCAATGATCTTTGTGAATAGATTGAAATTAATGTTGCCTAGTATAGTGTCCCCTTTTCGATCTGGATTATTAAATAATAGGCAAACCTCTGACCAAACAATAACCTATGAACCCCTGCAATTACTAACCAGAAACTACAAAGCTAATATCTATTTGTTAACATTAGGTGCATCAAAGACTTTCAATAAAATTCATTTAGCTTTTTTTGTAATTTTATCCACATTTGGATGTCCGGAAAAAGTCATACAATATATTAAAACATGATATAGGAGATATGCTCTAGAGAGGAGAGGAATAAAGGTCAGCAGGACTAAGACAGAATATATGTGTGTGAATGAGAGGGAGGATAGAGGAATAGTGAGGATGCAAGGAGTAGAGGTGGTGAAAGTGGATGAGTTTAAATACTTGGGATCAACAGTCCAGAGTAATGATGAGTGTGGAAGAGAGGTGAAGAAGAGAGTACAGGCAGGGTGGAGTGGGTGGAGAAGAGTGTCAGGAGTGATTTGTGACAGACAAATACCAGTAAGAGTGAAAGGGAAGGTCTACAAGAGGGAAGTGAGACCAGCTATGTTGTATGGGTTGGAGACAGTGGCATTGTCAAAAAGGCAGGAGTCAGAGCTGGATGTGGCAAAGTTAAAGATGTTAAGATTTGTACTGGGTGTGACGTGGGTAAACAGGATTAGGAATAAGCATATTATCACAAAAAGGCAGGAGTCAGAGCTGGATGTGGCAAAGTTAAAGATGTTAAGATTTGTACTGGGTGTGACATGGGTAAACAGGATTAGGAATAAGCATATTAGAGGGTCAGCCCAGGTTGGACGGTTTGGAGACAAAGCCAGAGAGGTGAGATTGCGTTGGTTTGGACATGTGCTGAGGAGGGATGCTGGGTATATTGGGATAAGGATGCTAAGGATGAAGCTGCCAGGTAAGAGGCAAAGAGGAAGGCCTAAGATAAGGTTTATGGATGTGGTGAAAGAGGACATGCAGGTGGTTGGTGAGACAGAGCAAGATGCAGAGGACAGGAAGAAATGGAAACAGATGATTCGCTGTGGCGACACCTAATGGGAACAGCCAAAAGAAAAATGATAGGAATTCTTTGAATCAAATTTCCATATATAAGCATATCTATGCCCCTCCATCCATCCATACATCCATGACCCCTTTTTTCCCATTTTTTTGTACATCGAGTCAGGGTGTCGCTACACCATTGACAATCATCTAGAGCCAAGGTTTACTTAACTGGATGGCTAGCCCTGACCTGGTTGGTCTTCCACAACACACACTTGCATACATACTCATTCCTATGGCCAGTTTAGTGCATCAGATCTACCTACCACGTCTTTGGAATGTGTGAGTAAACAGGAGTACCTGGAGGAAATCCACACGAACACAGGGAGGACATGCATACTCCACACAGAAGGCACCATAATCAATAATTGAACCAGGGACCCTCTTGCTGTGAGAGAACAATGCTATCTATTGTAGATTTTTTAAGAGCAGAGGGACAGAGATATGTTTCTCTCAGATAAAGACTCGAGAGAAACATATCTCTGTCCCTATACTCTTTATAAATGTTGTATGCCAGGGAATGCCCTCTCTCAACCTACCTTTTTAATTTATAAATTGAGGTGTTATTTCTCTCCTGAACACAAATAACTATGTAGCTTCATATCCATAAAATTTTAAAGTCACATTAATGACTTTTGCTGAAGATTTAAATATTTACCTGTCTTATATCAACATACCAAAGGTATTTAATGCATCCAAAAATTCTCCAAACTGGTCAAATATAATCTAAATATACATAAATCCTCCCTATTTCCTAGATTATTGATGAAGAACTATTCCTTTGATATAACCAAACATGAGGGACTAAAAACTGTCCTTCCATAAAATATTTGGGAGTCAATTTCACAATGATAACCTTTATAAATTATCACCATAATATATAGAATTTATGGCTAAATATCCACAGGGATATCTAAAGATGGCATTCCTTACACTTTTCTTTTCAAGCTAAGATTGCAATCATCAAAATGAATTTTACCCAAATTTTATTTTACTTTATGTCCACAATACGTTATTAAAATTGTTTATAAAAATTCACCTGGCACGCCAAAACTTCTAGAATTGCATATAACAAATATGTCCATATGACAGTGCAGCACACCAAAGGAAGACTTCAGTGCACCAGCTGTGGACACGATTTCAGAAGACACAATAAAAGCAGTCCATGTACTTAGCTATTCTGTGTAGGATAATTACAGATTCCCCAACCAAAAAATAATTATACAATCAGTCCTTAGCTGTACATCATGTGGTTTACCCAGTGCAGAAGTACTACATACCCTTTGTGACTTCAAATATACCAAGAAATTGTGTGGACTGTTGCACAGCAGAAAATTCATCATCAATTTTCAATGTTAGAGCCCATTTCTGGACAATTTACCTCCTAAAAAATCAAATCATCACATTTAAGATAACATATTCTATTTACCATGATACAATTTCATATAACTAAAATTATGTTCATTGTTGACTATGAACTGTTCTGAATTTACTGAATTAACAATTATACACTAAAGAGCCTTCACATTTATTCCAATACAATGAGATAAAACACATCAAATGTTAAAAGCCTGGGATAAATTTTTAAATATTTTGTTTTAACCACTTATAAACAACCAGTCATGGTTTCTTCTCAGAAATTCTGATATATTTTCTTTTTGACTATTATACCAGTAGTATTGTTTATATTTTATGCATTGAATATTACTCTAAGGGTCAGGTTCCAAAAGCTGTTTGTGGACAGTGCAGCACACAGAAGGAAAATGTGAGCACAAAAGCTGCCGACGTGATTTCAGAAGACACACTAAAAGCAATCCAAGTACTTAGCTATTCAGTGTAGGATAATTATGGACTCCGTGCACTCCCATCAGATTCCAAAACTCATTGTGCACATCCAATGCAACTTAAATGTGACAAACTGCAATGCTGACTGTTTTGAAATTGTTGTATGCTATATGGCTTCAAAAGGAAAGGAAGCTTCTACTACAGATTTGTTCATGTTCCATAATAATACTATGAAATAAATAAATAAATAAATAAAAATATAACCTGCACTGAATGAAATACAAGAGGCTGCAGTACTACAAGGCATGGATGGGTATGTGGCTATGTTTGTGTATGTTTTGTGTATGTATAGTGCCTTTTTTAGGCAAGGCTCAAATTCTAAACCTACTACCCTAGAACACAAAAAAGGAAAAAAAACTAAGGGTAATGCTGCTCAATGCCAGAAGTCTCAATCTCAAGATGCACGCACTCGAGGCCCTTCTCAGTATGGAGAACATCGATGTCTGTGCAGTGACAGAAACCTGGTTCAAGGCTCCTGAGAGCACCCCAGCACTATCAGGTTTTACCTCTTATCATGCGTTCCGGCCCCAAAATCCGGACAATACCAAGAAAGGAGGGGGGGTATCCATATTCATCAAAGACACCCACACCTCAAGACTGGTGGCAACGCACGATGCATCGGAGACCATCCAGGTGCAATTAACCATAGGCAAGACTGCTCTGCAAATTGTAGCATGTTACAGGCCACCCTCACAAACTCAGGAACCTCACATGGCCTTCCTGAAAACACTAGAGTGGATAAATGTATCACCAAACACCATCATACTAGGTGACTTCAATTACCCTAATATAGACTGGGAACACTACTCAAGCCCAAACACCCTAGCCCAAAAGTTCCTGGAATTCATAAACTCAAATGCCATGGAACAACTAGTCACCATCCCCACAAGAGGAGAAAACATACTTGATCTCATCATCACGAACATGGGAGCACAATGTTCAACACCTTAAGCATACCCCTCACTGCTGAGATCAGATCACAAAATAATCTCGCTGGAGGTCCTCATCCCACCCCACCTGAAATAAAGAAGACCACAGTAAAGAACTTCTCGAAAGCCGACTTCACACTTCTAAAGACTAGTGTGGTCTCCTTTAAGGCCCCAGAGCCGACAGAAAACAGTACTCAAGCCGCTGAATCACTTACAAATGCCTTCTACCAGCACCTGCAGGACTGCATGGATAAGGCAATCCCAAGCAAAACAAAGACTCTTTGTACCAAAGGCAAGCGTCCACTCTGGTGGACCCCAGCCATAAACAAACTCTACAACAAAAGGAGGAAGCTACTACAAGATAGAGCAAAATCCTTAAAAGGTAAGACACCCTTGATCACTATAAGTAAAAAACTAAGAGCTCTTATAAAATCATCCAAAGCAAATTTTGAGAGAAAAATAGCTAAAGACTCAAAAGACAATCATAAGGCCTTCTTTAGCTATGTTAGAAACCTGGGAGGAAACTCCCAGATATGCTCAGAACTAGTTCAAAATGATGTGAAGATTACTGATCCTACAGACATTGCCAACATACTGGCTGACAGGTTCAGTGCAAACTTGTCCCAAAAGGAGAGATATCTATAGCAAGCGAGTGCAGCCCCCAAACATCTCCAACGCAAGTGAGAACTGCTCTCTCCAAAGCAAAAAACACAGCATCCATGGGACCTGATGGTGTCCCCGGCTGTGTGCTCCATGAACTCAACGAGGAATTAAACCCACAGCTAGGACAGCTGTTTAATCATAGTCTTACCTCTGGATACGTGCCCAGGGGTGGCGCACTGCAACTGTGGTCCCACTTCACAAAGGCGGTGCCTCCACCGACCCTGGAAATTACCGCCCATTAGCTTGACAAGCCTTATCTGCAAAGCCATGGAGAGGATCATAATGGACCTCATAAATAAAGACATAGGGAATTTGCAGACTTTGGATCCATCCCAGTTTGGCTTTGTCAAAGGCAGATCATGCCTTCTAAACTTGGTTGACTTTTTCGAAACAGTCACCAAAGCCATTGATGAGGGAAAGGCAGTCCATACAGCCTACCTCGATCTGGCGAAGGCCTTTGATACAATACCCCACTCGGGTATCATTGAAAAACTCATCAGCTTAAATGTTAACCCATACATCACAAGATGGGTTGCAAACTGGCTGAGTGACAGAACCCACAGGGTCAGAGTTGCTGGCGCCATGTCAGACTCAAAGCCTGTCACAAGTGGTGTACCACAGGGCTCAGTCCTGGGCCCACTCTTGTTTGGCATCTACTTTTCCAAGTACAAGCAAACACAGGAGGGTTATGGCTGACAAAGTTTGCAGATGACTGCAAACTGGGCGCCATAGTAGAAAACACATCTGACACAGATATCCTTCAGAAGGGTCTCACAGAAACGAATAACTGGTGCCAGAGCCATGGCCTAAAGTTAAATTCCAAAAAATGCATAGTCATACCCTTCGGGAAAAACAAGGTTACCCCTAGCTACCAAATAGGTGGCAATCCACTGAGTACAGAAGAAGTTATCAGGGACCTGGGGACCCAGGTTGATAGTAGTCTGTCATTCGACACCCATGTAGCTAAAGTAGTTAGGAAGACCTTCTACATTGCCCACCTTATCATGAAGGGATTCTCATCTAGATCAAGGGAGGTCATAGTCTCCCTATACTCATCACTCATCAGACCAATGATTGAGTACAATGCCCCATTCGAATGTATCTGACCCGACACTTGCAGCAGCTGGAGAGGCCACAAAGTTCCTCACCAAAAGGATAAAGGGTCTCAAACATCTGTCCTATGCTGCCCGACTGAAAGAACTCCAGCTCTATTCAGTCGCCACCGCTTGCTCAGAGGTGACCTTTGCCTAACATACAAGGCCATGTCAAACCCAGATTTGATGAATATGCTTCACCTCAAAAATCTAGATCCGTCAGAGCCACAAGGGCGGAGACTTAAACCTCGACACGGCTATTAATAGGGCGTGCTGGAGGGATAGATTCATCACCCAAAGACTCCCTATGCTGTGGAATAAAATCCCGGTATATGTGAGGCAGAGCACCTCGCTGGCCTTGTTCAAGAGAAATCTTGACCAATGGATGGGAGATCGCAGATATACCCCAGGGATTACCTCAGTGTCACTGCTCAACAGAGGCACAGCAAAATAATGGGTATAGTTCCCCATACTAAAGGGGTGGCGTAAGCCACAAAACTATGGGCTAGGCTTGTAAATGCCCTCGGGCAGATAGCCTAGTATGAACCTATGAACCTATGAACCTATGTGCCGTAGAAGTCACCCAGCTAGAGTAAGAACAAGGCTGCAACTAAATCAGCTGTCAGATCACCAAATAATTGACAGATAATGCTTAGACAGATAGCTGGTGCAGGCTGTGTGAAACATGTGTACCCCACACATTTTCCTGCTGACATTGCAAGGCAACCCCATCTCTCTGAAAACCAAAGTGAGTCACAGCCTGGGGGTACTTGCATCTGGGACATTCCAAAGACAGATGGGAGATGTTGTAGGAGTGTCACAGACAGCTGCCAGTCATATCCTGGCAAACTGTGCAGCAAGCTGGATGACTACATACACTTTCCATCTTCTGCCATAGTGTGGAAAACTGTAATGTACCAGTTCTATAACCTTGCAAACCTCCCACACATACTTGGTGCAATAGATTGAACCCACATCCCTATCAACATCCAAATACATCCAGAAGCAGACTGATACATTAACAGAAAGGGCTGGCCCTCCCTGAACTGCTAGTTCATGTGTGCAGAATATGGCAGCATAGCAATCATCATGGCAATACACCCTAGAAGTGTCCATGATGCTGCCATATGGAAAGAAAGTGGTCTGCAGGCTGCATTCCACAAGGTGAAATACCTGAGGGACTACTACTGGTTAAGTACAGGAATGCAGCTAGGATGTAAGCTAAGGACATCCCTCCCAACAACATCCATGCTGATAACATGTGCATTTACTCCCACAGGGTTAGGAGGTTGGCATAATGGTTAAGGTGTTTACCTTATAGACACAAAGTATAGGGTTTGATCCTCACCTTAGGAAATAGGGCTAGGCTTACAATGGTCCTCTGAGGTCATTTGCCTAGTACTTACCTATAAACCTATGAACAGTTGGCTGTGACTATTCACATGAGCCATGGCTAATGACCCTGTACAGAGAACCATCAAACTCTGCAAAGGAGGCCTAAAATAGAGGGCACACAACAACAAGAAATACTATTGACAGTGTGTTCATTGAACTGAAAGCTAGGTTAGGATGCCTGGAAACATCCTGGGGTGCAGTGCAGTACACACCTGAGAAGACAGCACAGATGATAACTGTGAACCATGCTGCACAACATGCTAGCAAGAGCACATGGTGATCTTCCAGCTGCCAGTGTGGTTAAACTACCCCAAGAACCCCAGATGTCTGAAGATGAAATCCCACAGATATCAGAGGAGGTGCAGGAGGACATAGGGGCAGAAGACACAAGCATGGGTGAATGAGGGTGTGACCAGAAGTTCAGGCCCAGGCAACACAGCAATGTCTGGCACACAACTTTTAGTCATGGCAAACCACACATACAGAAGTACACAAATTAAACACTAATGTTCAGGTGTTGTCCCACCACAGCAACATAGATTGCATCTAATGGTAATTACCCAATAGCTGTACACAATGAGCATCTGACATAACAACATAATCATAACATATAACAGTATGAACATATACAAATCTATTACAACAGGGATTATCAACTCATGCTATAACTGGGGTAGCTCAGCCAGGTATGCATACAGACTCATATTGGTGTATCTTTTTATGGCAGACAATAAGAGACACACATCTGCACAACATATTCCTATCTGTCCATTATAAAAAGATGTAAACTGGTAAAACACTCAGGACATAATGCAGAACTGTTGTTAATATTACAGACAAAATATATCAATGTAAAGCATAGATACAGTAATGTAATAAATGGAGTCAGCTATTTTAGTAAAACTGCTGGACTCCTGTGACATCAGACTTGTCAATGAACACAGACAAATAACATTGTCAGTGTTCTGCATATCAATCACCATCGCCATGGCATGATACTGACACTACCGAACAGAATGGATCAACTGTCAGTGTTACTTTAATGCAGTCTAGGGTGCCCACACTGATGGTTCACACCATGGGCTGGTCTACCCCTACCACTTATGGAAACAATTGACCCAGGTTGCTCCACAGAGGTGACTGACGGGGGAACGCCAGTATGTGGACATGAAGGAGCATGACTGCGACTTGCCTGTCTGGTTGTGACTGCTGGGCCCACAGCAGATTTATTTATTTATATGTTTGTATTTGTTTATCAGGAAAGTCAGGCTGGGTAATACCCATTTTCAGCAGAGGCCTACAGAGAAAATCTCCATTTGCTTACATTGCATTACACTAAGTTCCAGTTAGACACTGCGTAGTTACATTTCTATTTACATTTATACACAAACAGTAATTACTTTTACACATTTTAAGAATTTACAGAGGTGGAAGTTACTAAAGAGAAAGCCCATGTGCAACTTAGTGGATTGTACAGGTAGCAGTTCAGTACAAAAATTATTTGTCATTTCAGTGAGAAGTTGAGAGTATTTTGTTTAAGGAGAGTATTTGGAGAGTATTGCATAGTGAACACAAGGTCTTAACCTTGTGATGAGCATGTGCAGGACCTGGACTGTTTAATATGTTGTTTAAGCAGTGGTTTAAAATTATTGAGTTTGTTGGAGAGTTTTATTTGTGTGTGAATACTATTCCAGAGTTTAGCAATGTTCTGGGAGTAGAGCGAGTCTCCTGCAACATTATAAGAATTTGTTACTAGAGCAGAATTCCCTTGTTGGACAGTAGGGCAGTAATAAGTTTTGTAGTGCAAGGCATTTTTCTGGATGATTAATGAGTCTGTGTGCTGTAGTTATTTGTGAAAATGTTAAGTAGTTGTGTAGTTCAAGCCAGTTTAATTGCTATAAGCTATGAAAATGGTGGGTCCTATGAGGGAGACTGGTGGCAAATTTAGCTATTTTATTGCAGCAGGAGGCAAGTCTCTTTCTTTGTGTATTGTTTAAGTTTGTTAGGATAGGAGTGGAGTACAAGAGAGTCGACAATAAGAAGGTGGTGGCTAGAGTTTTTGTTGCAGTATCTGTAAGGAATCCATTGATCCTATAGCTTCTGATGTGTTGATTTAATGGTGTGCAGTATATGCTGGTCATATTTGAGATTGTCATCTAATATAACACCTACAAGTTTAATGTGAGTTATATTTTCAATGTCAGTGTTATTTGCTGACTTTATGGTAAAATATTGCTTTTGATTTTGGCAACATTTTGAGGTAAAAAGCTTTAACTTAGTTTTCTTGGGGTTGAGTTGGAGGTTTGATTCTTTAAGCCAGATTTCTACACAGGGAAAAGGTTTTTGAGTAATGTCTTGGAGTTTATTTATTGTTGAGGCCACACATATTAATGTTGAGTCATCCGCATACTAAACTAAGCTAGCATGGTGAGTGGAGGTGTGGAGGTCATTATTAAATATATTAAATAGGAGAGGACCTAGGATAGTGCCCTGAGAGACACTGTAGTAACTGTTTCAAAGGATGAGTAGATATGTTGCCATTTAATGGCTTGTTGCCTTCCAGATAGGTAATTAAGAAACCACAGCAAGGAGAGTTGTGAATGTCCTGTTGAGGAGAGTCAAATGAGCAGTTGCTGGTGTGAGACAGTATCAAATGCCTTTGACCAGTCTAAGAACATGGTGGACACAAGCAGACCATTGTTTCTATGTTGGTTTATTATACTAGAAAAATGTAGTAGTGCAGTAGTGAAGTCCTGCTGGGAGTTAAAGCCATGATGGGTTTCTGAGATCAGGTTATTTGAGGTAATGTATTACATCAGCATATGGATGCATTTCTCTAATATTTTGGAGAGGTGGAGAGAATCGCTATTGGTCTGTAGTTATTAAACTCTGTAGATGTGCTGCCTTTGTGCAGTGGTATGATGTATGATTTCTTCCACAGTGATGGGATATATCTTTCTGCTATGGACTTATTAATTAGTATGGACACAGGGAAGGCTATGACTTCTGCGGCCATTTTTAGGTAGTCTGATGGTAGCTGCTCTACAGCTACGGTGGTAGTTCCTTATGAGTGAAGTAGGTACTGGACTAAAATTGAAGAGCTGTGGGTGGTTTTGATTGGACAGGGGTGGGGGGAGGATGTATTAGTGTCTAAGAAAAATTATATTGATTGCATAAAGTAGGAATTAAGCTGTGGGGATAGAGTCTGTTATATTGCCTGTTTTTGGAGAGGGAGTGGTGGTCTTGCCAGGGTGGAGTAATTTATTTAGTGATGACCAAAAAAGTTTTTTGTTGTTTTTATGTTTGTCTTATAGGTTGGTATAGTATGTTTGCTTATCCTGTTTGACATGGAGTTTTGGAGTCAGTGAAATAAAACTAAAAAACAAATAATTCACTGAGAGCAGCCAAATGGAGCACGAGCCGAAGTAAAGTTTATTCAAACCAAAAACAGAGGTACGTGCTCCATTTGGCTGCTCTCAGTGAATTATTTGGTTTTTGGTTTTATTTCACTGACATCTCTTCGGTTATTGGTCTTGTTTGTGATGGCTGAGCATCCAGGAGTGGAGTCCGAAGACGAATTCAGGGGAGGTGAAAGAGGTGAACTTTGGAAAATGATTGGCCAACTTTCACAATTAGTTGAATTGTTAACTCCAGCTTGCCAATCTATAGTCACGTTGATGTCTGGTGTTCCACGTAACCAGGAAGTACTGAGAAGCCAACAGAAGTTGGCGTCAACAGGTTCAGTCACTCTACAACGCTTCTCTCCTTTTAAAAATATTTCCAGGGCAAGTGAACTACTGGGTTTACCTGTCATTTTTCTTACCAACGATGAAGGCGCAGATTCCCAGACTAGGGTAGCGACCAGTTCGAACGCTAATACTAATCAAGGTGACTCTCGTCTTTCCAATACTAACTTGGTTTCTAATTTTAAACCTGTTTTTACTTTTAATGATATTATTCATAAGAATTACGATTTCGGCAGGCAGCCAATCCAATATGGATACCAGGACTCCCACCTATAAGGAAAACCTGGACAAGTTATATTTTTTGATGGATAAATATAAATCTTTTGAGTGTGATAATATGTATTTGAATGAATGCCTTAAACACAAAGTTGTTCCGAAAGGACTAAGAATTTGTAAATATCCCAACAGGGTACAGGACGGCTCTGAATTTCATTCCAGTTTAATAGCTATTTTTCACCAGTGTGGTTTAGAAATTGTTAAGGCTATTAGGGATGAAAACGAAAGAGAGAAATTGTTTTTAATGAAAAAAATGGAAAATGTTAACCAGGTTATTCTCAATGATTTGTTGTTTACCGTAGAGAGTGAAAGGGCAAAATACCACGAGATTTTTGTACAAGTTGATAAGAATTGTAATACCGATGTTTTGAGGAAGCAGGGTAAACTTGATAGGGACTTTAAAGAATATAAAGAGGGTACCGCTTATCCAAAACCGAGATCTTTTTACAAATCCAGAGAACATGAAAGAAGTGAAGTCAATAACAAGACGTTCCCCTGAGGAATATCATCAGTTTGATGAACCTGACATCCACCATTCCTCTTTTCAAGGGGAAGCCCCTTTAGAACATTCTTACCCCCCACCCCCCAGGTGATCCAACAAGATAAGGAACAGGCCACAAGTATACTACAACTACAACCATTACGGGGGCAAAGGGGGAAAGAAAACTTGGTATTAAGAGAAGATCTTTCTGATATTATATTGGTAACTGACCATGTTTGTTCCTACAGAGGCTGTAACATTTTCAACTACAGTGCACTCACAGTTAGTGTTCATCATTTCAATTTATTCTCAAAAGGTTTCAAATTTATTCCTTTAAGAAAAGTTAACACAGCTAGAGCTATAGTAGATTTAAATTTTTTTATTAGGAAGAAGAATTTAGCAATATTTTTTAATAATCAGAATCATCGCAACAATTTTAACAAATTATCGACTCCTTTGAGGCATAAAGGTATATTTAACCCCCACCCTTCACCCACAATTAAAGAATTTAGAAAGTATCATGGAAAGGGAAATCAGGAATGTAATAACCAAACATAGGGTATATCCCAACCTTTCCAGGGAAGAAAGTGAATTATTGGAACTTCTTAAAACTGATCGTTCCATTAGAATTATGCAACCAGATAAGGGTGGGGGGACAGTGTTGATGGATGTTATACTATATGAATCCAAAATGAAGGAGGAGCTTAACAACTTGTCTAAATATGCCCAAGCTTCTATTAATGAGGTCAACATAGCGAATTCTAGAATTCATCTTATGCTTGATGACCTTCTTTTAGAAGGTTCCATTAATGTGGATACGTTTAATTTTCTATACAACAAACACCCTAGGGTCCCTTCTGTGTTTGGTATTCCAAAGGTCCACAAGAATATAGTGGACCCACCCCTCAGATTGATTGTTTCCTCTGAGGGTTCTGTTACATCTTCCCTTTCAAAATTTGTTGACACCAAACTAAAAGATTTGTCTTGGACCAGTCCAACTGTTCTAAGGGACTCCTGGGATTTTCTCAGACAATTAAAACCATAACTTTACAAGGACAATTTGTTTTTCATCACATTGGATATAGTTGACCTGTTTGGTAGCATACCTCATGACATTGGCCTACAATGGTTAAAGGACTATATGAGTATGTTTGGTAAACTTTCTAACAATGATTTTACTAATATTCTTCTGTTTATGGAAATTATTCTCACCAACAACTATATGTATTATGAGGGGGAATTTTACAAACAGACGAAAGGTGTGTCGATGGGGGCCAGCTGTGCCCCCATTTTTGCCAATATAGTGTTGTCTTGATGGGAACACACCTAGGTTCTTAATAGTGAATTTAGAGACTGGTGGTCCCTATACAAACATTTTCTAGACAACATTGTTATTTTCTGGACGGCTAGCAAGGAAAGATTTTTTGAATTTTTGACTTACCTGAAAGGCACTACTAATTTTTTGGATTTTACCTATAATTTGAACTCGGTGGAATTCCATTATTTGGATGTGAGTATTACCAAATAGTATGGTAAATTCACATCCAAGATGTTTAGAAAAAATACCTTTTCAAATTCCTATCTTCACTTCAGTAGTGGCCATCCTTTTTTTCAAAAGAAAAATCTTATAAAAGGTCAAATGGTCAGAATAAGTCGTATGACTTCTGAAGATGAGGATTTTATTATTGAAAGTAATACAGTGAGTGAAATGTTTAAGGATAGAGGTTATCCAATCAATTTAATTCAACAGGTAAAGTCAGAAGTTTTAGAAGGTAGATCTAATAGGTTTGCACCTATTTTGGGACAGGATTCTGAACCAGTACCCCAACATATTAACACGAATAATGCTATGGAAGATGCTTACATTTTGGATTTCAATGGAGATTCATGGGTGATAAAAAATATTGTTGGTAAGGAATGGGATAAATTTAAAGAAATTTCAGATATTGATTTATTACGTAATAGCCAGCTTAAATTCACCTATAGGAGGGATTTGAATTTAAAAAATTTTTTTGAGTTCGGGCATGGCTTACAAACCATACATTATGGTACTAGATTGGGTACTTTTAAATGTGGTGCTTGTGCACAGTGCAATTATATTTTTAATGCTTCCAACATAGAAATAACTAGTAGAAACAGAATAGTAAGGAGAAATAGTTTCTTTAACTGTCATACTAGTGGGTTGGTCTATCTTGCCTTGTGTAAGGAATGTAAATCCTTCTACATAGGCAAGACAGAAAGAAAACTCAAAACACGCATCTATGAACATTTATACAAAATGAGTAAGGCTAATACAAACAATGCACTCTTTCATCATAAGAGAGTTTGTAATAAGGCTACATTCACATTTTTTGTTTTGGAAGTTGTGCCCAAAGAAATAAGAGGGGGTATGTGGAAAGCCAGATTAGAATATTGTGAGCTCTATTGGCAGATTGTGTTAGATGCTTCCAAACAGCCAGCGCTCAATGATATGCTTTCCATTGCGCCCGTTTTAAAATTAAGAGCTGACAAATTGTAACTAATTTTTTTATATATTTGTATATATATTTTTCAGGCAGCCTTGGAATGCATTTTGAACATTTATTATTATATGTTAGATTATTATACATGCATAGGTTTTACATGACTGTTTTTATTTATTTAAAGAATAATTATAGTTTAATAAATTGCTAAATATGTTTTATTTATGTTTTAAAAGGTTTTAACTGTATGTGCTTTTTAAAGTATTGTCTTTTCCTATTGGAGTCAATTAATTAATTGGTTGTCCAGTTATACCTGGTTACATCATAACTGGTTCTTTATTTAAGCAAGGTTAAGGCATTCTTGGTTTTGTATCTGACGAAGGTTTTTATGAAAACACCAATTTTACTGTGTAGCGTTCATCACAGCACGTACCTCTGTTTTTGGTTTGAATAAACTCTACTTCAGCTCGTGCTCCATTTGGCTGCTCTCAGTGAATTATTTGGTTTTTGTTCTAACAATTAGCTCATCTGAGCGATTGATTAGACATGATGACTGTTCTCCATATATGTATGGGTTCTATTCCCATGGGGTTTAGTTATTTATTAATCCTTATAATGTATACACTGTACATTGTGGATGCATATCTGTTTTCCAACAAATAATGACATAATTTCACACATACACTATAGTTGTGCATCACTGATACCTATAGCACCTGGGCTGCTGATGACTGCACATTTTGTAGTTACCATAATGATATGACAGCATCACCTAGTCTACCCATATATGTGTGAATAGTAACTCATAAATAACTTTTTTAATCCTTTCCTCTTAATGAAGTTTGCATTCTCCTTACAGTCCCATTTGTTTAAGCCAAGAGGAATGCCTGTCTGACTGCCTATACATATCTTTTCATTTGGAATATGTGTTTATATATGTTATTTGTGTAGATAATGATGGCCAATACCATTTATAAGTTGAATGCTTCTGTATTCAACCATTATCCACAGGAATATGGATACACACATGTAGTAATTGTTAAGAGCTGTGCAATGACCGATGGCTCACCTTGCAAAGAAACAGGCTCTCATGCATATATATGTTGGCCTGCTGAGGGTTCATCTCCACATAGGGGAAACATTATCTTCCACTCTTGTCTTTCACACATTATCAAAATTTCTGCTCTACATACCCACTTATTAATATTAATGGTTATTTTGAGCATACTTATGGAAAAATCATTTATTCACTAAATTTCTATGAATACCTTTGTATTCCATAATGTTCTGTGAGCAAAATGTCTTTTAATCCAGGATCATGTGCAAAGTTTGGAATAGACTGTTGCATTCCATCCAAAAAGTTTTGTGGAATATGTTATGATTTGCTAAAGTGCTATCAAGTATAAGTTTGGCATCCATTATTAAAATCCCTTCACAAACCACCTAATCCTTAACTTTGGAGGGAGTCAGATGATCAGACATAGAGTTGAAATGCAGAGAAGGGAGATACAGTGATATATGTGTTTGATTTGTGATGTGCACTTTGCCAAGAAATATCTTTACATGTAGTTCTCCAACATACATTACTGTGTCTGTGATGTACAGCACCATGTATTTCTCTGTTAACAGAAGCTAAGTGATACATGACACTTGTTGTTACTGGTTATGACCACTGTGCTGACAGGAATTCATTCTTGCAAATTGTTTACATAAATACGTAGCATGTTGTCCTTTTTGTAAATCCTAAGCCATGACCCATATTAGTAACCTATCTATGCACATTTATACCCCTAAGTCTTCACTGCATTCACAACACACATTCTCAGGCAAGGTGGATTAGCTAGGCAAGAAGGTATCAGGTTTAAAGTGTGGATATAGCTTAAAGTTGCAGATTTGAATCTTAGGTCCTGATAGATATATGCTTTTCATTGTTATGGTTTTAATTATCGAAATACATTGCATATGGTAGTCCAGTGGACTATGGTCATAATGTATTTTAATGTTTAATGAGGACTGTTTTCTGCCTGTTCATTGTGTCACACTGGATATGTTATGCAGATAGATAGTATCACGTATGCATATGTAATTTCAGTCTTGTGTTGTGATTCATCTTGACACAGCATGGTACCTGTGGATGATGACCAATCAGACATAGACAACCCATGAATACCAGGTCACTGCTGGAGTTCTCATATGATGACAACCATGATGATGATGAGGAAGCTGGACCTGCATATGCCATCATCCTTGCTGCTCCTTGGAGGAGACAACTCCAGGAACAACAGATAGACAGATGTCAGGAGCAGACCCAGGAGGTGGTGACCGATGTGTTTCAAACACAGAAGAGGGACATAATGGATAATTTTTTCCAGGATATGGCACAGGCTATGTGTGACTCATTAACAGCACAAGAGATCATTTGCTGTGTTTATCCGCATCAGGATGGTCCCTCAAGTCCGTAAGTATAGTCTGTGTGCTCCAATTGTATAATGCTGCCACCATGCTGTTTGCCATATAACTGACTGGACTGTATATGCACTCTTGTGCATGCATACCATTTAGCTGCCATGCGTATGTATTGTATGTGCAAACATACAATACAGATATCATCATATGACATTTAATTATGTTTCAACATGTACATGACATACATTAACACATTACACTTTGCTTCTACATTCAGCTGTCCATGCATTGTGGCAGTTAACATGCAGCACTTTCTGCAACAGTTACCCTGTAAACATGTTTTAATGACAGAAATTCACAGACAACACATCTTTCCATAGTCCAGCACTGTCACAGTGGTATGGTTAAGGTTTATATATTGCCATACCATGTATGTGCAACAGAAGTACTTGTCATTTCCCATGTGTTTTGAATGACAGTTGTCATCCTGTCTCACTGGCATGATCTCATGTTATGTGTTGTGTTGGCAATGCTGATACCATGTTGGGTCATATAAAGGTATGTCATACATATTGGTAATCCTCTTTTTCGAGTGTACAGAATTCCACTTCAACATCCGTATATATACCATGGTAATGATAATTTATTCAATAGTAGTACAGTACGCCATGTCTGGTCTGTGTTACATTTCCATATCTGTTAGTTATTCAGAGATGTTCACACCTTCTGGCAATAGTTGTATGTGTATGTGCATGTCTCTGCAGACAGTCCAATCCATACTGAAACACCATTGTACCTTTGACATGTGAGCATTCACTGACTTATTGATGTTCTGTAATGATGCTGACAGGACAGTCCTCTGCTCATTAATGAGTAGAGTTCATGATATTTAGCTGCAGCTGCTTATCTCACATTGCCATGACAGTATATGTGTGTATGTGATGGGAATTCTTATCTTGCTTACCTATGCCTGTTAATATTACATGATTGCACATTACTATGCATGGGTGATTTATACATGTCCATTATGGTGGACATCAGTAATGCAGTCTGCCCATGTGACACACATTTCCCATTTGCTTAAATGTATTTTGGATTGCCTTCAGCAGCACCCCCTGTGGTGTACTCATGTATTTGCAATGTGCAACCTCACCTTGTTGTCCTGCTTTATCATTGTCTTCCTTGATGTGGGCCCAGGTTCTCCACCTCCCTTCCACCTTTCTAGTTACATAATATATTTCACAGATATGTTTTTCTTTGTTGCAGTTGTTGTCCATTGATATGTATTACATTGTTGACATGGTCAACATGTGCCAACTCTGTGGCCATTACACAGATGCAAGACATCTGCACGCAAGTTGCTGGCTACTGCTTGTAATACATCCTTGTTCTCATTATACTTGTGTGCTAATCATTGTATGTTGTTGAAATTCATATGTACAACCTGATATTTTTAAGCTGTATGTAGCTCTTCTTACATGTCATTGCTTTCATGTGCGTTCCATTTAGGCCAATGACAGTCATACATATACACCTACACCTGTGTGTTGCCTTTGACATGGCATATGTGTGTCACATGTATGCATTCCATTACACAATTGTTTGGGTTGTATACACCTACTACTTTGCTGCAGTACTGCTGTTTGCCATATAACTGCGCTTAGTTATTTGCCTTTGACATGCATAGCTGGAGGTTCTGTTCTGTCTCTTATAGAATTATCTGTCACTCCCAGATCTGCATTTGCTCATTTGGGATGTTGCTTGGCTTACACCTGCACTGCTGACAGAGTACATTGATGTGTGTTTATTTATGCAATGTGTACTGTGATCCTTATTTATTACTCTACAACACACATCTACCATTGGTCATACACATCCAGGTATTACTACCACACAATTTGCAACATGTTGTAATGTGATAGTGCATAGGTAGGTATGTTTTTTCTGCATTTCACCATGGTTGGTATGCATCCTCGCCCTGTTTGACAGCTTTCCATGGCCCCTGTTGGTATTTTGCTGTCTGTGTAATTTACCTGTCCTTACTGTTTTTTTTTCAACTTTTGTCTGTCATGTGTTATGTGATATTTGTTTGTTGGGTATCCTGCTGTGATTGCCTTCGACTCCGTTTCCCCTATCTTTACCCTTCCTTCTATTTAAAAAAAAAATTAAAAAATGGGGTCTATTCCCACAAAAAATATAAAATAAATAAAAAAAATTAAAAAAAATTATTACCCATGCCTCTTTGACTTTCCCTCAGATTATCCTATTCCAACATATCTGTTGTGTATCCCTCTTCTTCACCCATACCACATATCTTCTTTTCTATGTCCCAGTTTTCTTGGGTATGTGCATTACCTGTGATCCTCACACATGTCCTGCACCCATTCTTAGCTAATGTTAGCTGTGACAATGTGGCCATGATTGACCTTTGCCTTTACTGAACAGATTCAATCAGAATCTGTAAGTGATAGCTAGCATATTTTAATAATAACAGGCTTACTGTGATATCTAGTAGTTGTCTTTTCTTACTGGAGAGATTCTGTTAAAGATACGCATTTTATGACTGTTAGGCTACATAGATTGCTAGATTCTTTCTATAACTTTGTTAATGTACATCAGACTTTGACAGTAATTTTTCATTAATTATGGATTACTTGCGATTGATGTATAGTGCACATTGCTACTGAGAAATTCCATTCTGCACAAAGATATTCTGAGTTCACTCTAGTATACTTACATATTGTATAATCCACAACTTTCCTGTTATCAGTGCATTGCACTGTATTCTGCAAACTTTACGGAATCTGGCCCCAAGAGTTTATACTATCAAGTTGAAGAGAGCAAAATGTCTCAAAATATACTTGTCATAGTACATTGGTACTCTATCTCTGTAAATTGTATAAATAGTTTATTCTTTTTTAATATTATTCATTACTTTGACAATAAGTTGTTATTTGAGTTGGATGTTTATTGCTACTTATTTTTCTTTCTTGTATTATTACCTTGTTTAAAGAAATACTAATGAAATATTTAAGTGGGGAAAAACAAAATCAAATAGAAGAGAAAACAAGAAATACATAGTAACAAGTTAAGAATAAGGTTAATGGATAAGAATTACAATCAAGTACAGTAGGATGGTAAGATTAGAAGTAATAATAAAGGTAAAAAGGAAGAAGTTGAAAGAGGAAGTAAGTTATGAAGAGGAGCAGACAACGTGAAGAGATAAAAAAGATTAGCCATCACTATCAAAGCAATAACATTGTGGAATGACCTTCGTATGATGAAGTTCAATGTTGTAGGAGTAATATTAGAAAATACGTTTGCTGCTATGAGTAAGCTGTAGAGTATCCTGACTTCTGAGTGAGTAACTGGAAGAATAGATAGAAAGAGAGGGCCTAAGCAGATGGCAGTAGGATTCATGTAGCGTCTTGTAAGTAATGAATTAAAGAAGAAAAGTAGAGCGTTTAGTAACAGGTAACCAATTTGCTTCACAAATAGAGAGCTACAATGATATTCTTAATTATGGGCTAGGAGTATGATCCTTAATATTTTCTTTACAGTTTTCAGGAGTATGGATTGGCTACTACTATAGGTAAGGCATATTCTGCATTAGGGTTGAGAAAATTAATTAAATTGTCTTTCTTGCATCAGGAGTTAACATATTTGAATGTTTATAGAATATTTTTGTTGATTTATTGCATTTTGAGACCGCATTCCTGTGTGATGGTGAAATGATAAAATTGGATTAAAACAGGAAGGTATCATGAGAGTAAAAACCTTTTGATCTGGAGGAAATTCATGTCCTGTAGGAAGCAGGGAGCCATTGAGTTAATGGATAATGATTGATGGAGTATTGTGGTGCTCTTTTGTTGCACAAAAAAGCATGACACTGTGTTTTTTGTGTTAGATCTGGTACAAATGTACAAGAAGGACACTGAGATAAAACATGTAATCTAGCAGAAAAGTATGATTCATATCAGGCACTGTAGTATCCAGTGGCAAGCTATAAGGATCAATATAAGGTAATTATTCCAGTAAGCTAGGAAGAATTAACAGCAAAGCAAAGGGCACAATGGGTGAAAGCAATACAGACCTACAGTACCACCTATCATCCTGGTGTCTCCACAGTCTGATGAATATCTAGGAAGCTAAACTAAGCCATACCAAGGAAGAACAAAAGATCTCTCTTCCTTTTGTCACCAGTATGACAAAGTAGCATGACTTATTACATGCTATGCTTTATCCCATGCAAGTCTGTAAAGTCAGCAGGAAGTGATCAAGCAGGAGATTAACAGTCACCATCGATTCCAATCAAGCCAAGAAGAAAAAGAGTAGAACAAGTTCATCTGAGGGTACATGTGATGAAAAAAGCAAAGAGAAGAGTTTATACACTCTTCCCTGACAAGCCAGGCAGCAGCAGTGATAATAATAATCCAAAATGCATTCTCCACAATCTGATGAAAATGCAGGAAACCAAATTAATCTAAACTATGAGACAGAAAAAGCTCTAGCTTCCTTTTCCTCCAACACCACGATATACAGCAAGAAACAATATGAAATTAGTATCCAAACTGGTAAACAGTACAAGGATCACGAACCAAACATCTTCCCATCTCAAGCAAAGAAACAGAAGAAGCTAAACAATCCGCTAAAGAGCCTGCAACTAGTGAATGCAATAGAAATGTATAGACTTCAAAGTCCTCATTATGTGACAATCCTAAGGCAAATCAGAATGACTAAATATAAAAATACTATGGATCGACAAAAAATAATAAAACCAAAGTAGACACAAACGCTATACTGTGATGGATTCCTGGTAGAGATGAAACACGAACAAAACACAAACTGGATACTTAAAAATGTTCACTTTTAATATAAAACAACAACACGAATGATATTCATTTAGTGCTTTCATCCACACCATGGTGGCCTTCATCAGAATACATAATTAATTCAATCAATCTCTTACATACTACACATTGGCGCCATAAATTACTAATAGGCGACAAATTAATCAATTAATACTTTACATTTAAAGTGACCCTAAAGTTGTGTCTCCTATCCTTCAAAAAATTGCATATACAGAAGTATGCAATACTAAAACCATAAATA
The DNA here is from genome assembly GCF_019279795.1 of Protopterus annectens. Taxonomy (NCBI): domain Eukaryota; kingdom Metazoa; phylum Chordata; order Ceratodontiformes; family Protopteridae; genus Protopterus; species Protopterus annectens. The sequence goes on along the minus strand of NC_056730.1, from coordinate 327,060,335 downwards.
ATAAAACAAAATGAAGCTTAATGTAAGCTGACACAGATTTCTATTTTATCCGCCAGGCAGGTGAGTATACCCTCTTGATCATCTATAACTCAATCTCTTGCATGGACAATAAACTGCAGTCAGGATTTCCCTTTCCTGAGAAACAACTTGCAATACCTGTGTTTAATCTGATATCTGAAGCTGTTTCTTTTGGGTATAAAACTGCTCACTCCACTAGTACCACTGTCGCATCCCAAATATGGGGAACCTTTTGAGGTAGCTGATACCTTACTGTATATTTTAATTATCATAGGTAGCTCATTATAGTCGTATATGGAAGTGATGCAAGTTATAAGAAGCTTACCAAACTCTGAGTTGCTTTTATAACCTCACACCTTATCAACATTCTTTTGTTAACTCAGGTTTATATATGGATCTATTGATTACAAATGCTCACCCCTCACAAATTAATTTAACTAGAAATATTACAGAGCTAATTTACACAAAATCACTACTTATTAATAAAGTCTATTTATTGAGTTTACAGACTAGAAATGTACTATATGAAACTGACATTTTGATTTCTCTATATTTGAGAACTGCATCATGTGGTATAGACCATTCAGAAACTCAGTTCTCCTAATGCCTCCTCTGTGCCCTTATTTCACCAGCTTAAAGCAACAGTCGCATTGTTGATGATCTGTTTAACACGTGTGGTCTCTGTCTGGAATTTGATATCTGTACATATACACTATACAGCAGCAGCTAGAAATTTCAGATTTGCATAACAAGTTACTACAATAAATTATAAGACTTATATCAACTCACAAAATAGAGTAATGTAGTTATTGCTTTGCGTGTTGAGGATTGTACAACATTTACCTATTTACCTATTTATTTAATTTTTAATATTGAATATTGTATATAATGTTTTTGTACAATAATTTAAATGTATTTTAGGATTTAATATTTCATATTATAATTAGGGGACCAGACGCAATTTTAACATGAGTTATTTATTTTGCGAGTTGATATAAGTCTGTTAATTTGTTGTAGTTTATATATCTAGTAAGGTTTTATAGGGTTAATTTATTTTAATTAATTTGCAAATGCTTAGTTAACTGACTCTTTGATTTGATTGGGTGTGTTGAATTATTTAAATGGATTGTATGGGGCTGCTTCTTTGTTCTGAAGATGCCTGGTATTATACTGGGTGAAAGCATGCTAAACTGTACTGCTGTGATACTATTGTTCTTATAGTTTTACTGGCTATTAAAAACGTTGAATCTACTGTTCTGAGTGCCTTGGATCGTGGTGTTTCCAAAAGCTCTAACTGCATATCTCATAAATGTCCCTAATCTTAGAGACATCTCTGATTTTGGCTCAAAATATTTTTCCATCCATCCTAAAGTTGGAATTTGAGTTGGCATAATAGTTACGGTACTTACCTCACAACCATGAGGTGCAGGGTTTGATTCTCACCTTTATGGGAAATTGATTTGACTTAAAATAATCTGCAAAGGCAGCTAGCCTTAGTCTAATACTTACTTATAAAGAAAAGGCAGTAGAGTATAGTCACTTACTACTAATTATCATCAATAAATATTGATAGTCATTAGTATTACAGACTTGTTTTACTTTAGAAAATATATATTAATTCACATCTTCTTTTCTCTAACAGCTTTCTAAATTAATATTGCCAGTATTTAAAAAGCGGTCCTAATTCAACACAGTCTCCATAATTATTTTATGTATGCATGTATTTATTTTTGTATTTATTATTTTGCTTTGTTCCTAATTCCGAAGGTAAACATTGTGAGCTATGTGTAACTGACTTGAGAATTTTGTGAGTTGCAAATAGACAGGGACAATCCAGGGAAGGTCTGTGACAGAAGGCATACTTATACAGGTCTCCTCAAACAAAAAATAAATAAATAAATAAATAAAATAACATGGAATTGGAAGGAACTGAAAAGAACTTGACTAAAAAAATAGAGAAGCTGCTGACATTAATGAAAAGGTTAACAAGAAAGTATAAACTGAGAGAACAAGTAGATTTCCATCTGAGAATTTCTTGCATCTAGAGAGAGATTGAATTAGTATTTTAATGAGACATGGAAGGATAAAGTCAGATGATTAGGGCACCAAAAGTGGATTGTCATAACAGAAAAGGGACTAACTGGGCCAAAGGATACCAGGGGATTATGAAAGACGAAGGAAGAGGCATAATATGAAAAAGTGAGTTTGATTGTCATTGGTTCATAGGTTCATAGGAGATTACTGGGCTAACGGCTTAGGAGACCTTACAAGCCTAGCCAATGAAACCCACTTTAACACAAAATATAGCCCCTAGGGACAAGAGGATGACATAGGTTTTTACCTATGCTCTGAATATTTTACAGATTGCCCTTGCCCATGAGGGGCATAGGCAATACCACAGGTGTAAAGTAGTGATTTCCCATCCATTGATCCAAATTGCATTTGAAGAGAGCCAGGGAAGGGCTCTGTTAAATGTGAATATAAAGTCTTTTCTAAAGAAGGAGTAATCTCTGAGACACATATCTGTCTCTCCAGCATGTTTTCTTTGAGTTGCTGACAAGGTCTAGATCCCTAGATCAGGTGACCCTCATGCTTTGTCTAGCAGATGTGTAGCAGCTCCAGCAGGGCTGGATTTGTGAGTGTCTTAAAGGTTAGGCATAGGTCACCCCTTAATAGTCGGTAGGAGGCAGAGTAAAGAGATAGGGTTTTTAGTCTATCTGCTTATGACACCCTGAATTTTCTTTGTGAGGAACTTGTGAAGTTGATCCAGTTGTTGTAAGTGTCTACCTAGTTAAGTGCATGCCAACAGGTGCATTGTACTTGATTATTGGTCTAATGAGGGCTGAGTGCAGTGGGATTATAACTTCCTTGGATCTGGTTGCTATACCTTTAATTATAAGCTGTGCCACATAGAAGGACTTCCTCACCACTGTGAACACTTGGCAGTCAAAGCTCAGGCTACTTATTTATCTATCTGTGAACATAGATCTGTCACCTGTGAGTCTACTCTTAGCTACTTAATAGCTCATGCTATTAAAGTTGTAATTTGCAGGGGTATTTGATTTCTCAAAGGGTATGATAATGCCTTTTTTTCACATTAAGCCATGGCTCTGGCACCAATCATTTGTCTGATTTAGGTCCTACTGAATGATATCTACATGGCTGAGGGATTCAGTGATTACCTCCAGCTTGCAGTCTTCAGCAAAATGTGTCACCTAGAGGCCTTCCACATTAACCTTGACTTCAGAGAAGTATAGTCCAAACACTAGTGGTCCCAGCAATGAGCCTTGTAGCACACCACTAGAAACTGGTCTCTTGCTGGATCTGAATTCAACCACTTTAACCACATATGTCCTTTCCATGAGCCAACTGGCTATCCATCTGGTGACACATGGATTTATGCCAAGTTTTGAGAGTTCATTTATAGTACTTGAGTGGTGAATTTTGTCAAATGCCTTGACCAAGTCAAAGTAGGCAGTATGCACTGTTTTACCTTCATCCATGGCCCTAGTGACTTTCTCAAAGAAGGCCACCATATTTAGTTGGCATGACTTGCCTTTGACAAAGCCGAATTGGGTTGGGTCCAGTGTTTGGAGATTTCCTATGTCATTATTTATCAGGTCCATGATTATTCTTTACATGACCTTACATATAAGACTAGCCAAACTTATGGGTCTGTAATTTCCTTGGTCAGTAGATGATCCCCCTTTATGCAGAAGGATGACAATTGCTGTGCTCCACTGTACTGGGACAAAGCTGGTCTGAAGGCTGTGGCTAAATAGAGATCCTAATGGGCCTGATAGGGCCTGATTCAAGTTCTTTAAGAGGTAACCTGGTAAATCATCAAGCTTCACTGAAGCCATGTTTTTATTTTTATAGAGCGCAGTGGCAAGCTGTTCATTGGTTATAATTGGTGGGGGAGTGGGGGAGGGTATTTCTTGGGGGAGAATTAGAAGTGACGGGCAGGTGAAATTTGAGCTGAATTTATCAGCCAGCAGTTTTGCTATATCTTCTGGCTGAGTATAGGTGATGCCATTAACAAATAATTCTGCATGTTGTTGGGTGTTGCCCTTAAGACAGCAGCCATCACTGAAAAAGTCCTTATAGTTAGTCTTTGCTTTGGAGGCTATTTTTGTCTCAAAGTCTGCTTTCAGAGACTTGACTAGTCCCCTGATGCACTTGCTTAGACTAATGAGGGACTTTTTGCTCTGTTCTGCACATTTTCTCTGTTCTCAAGAGGATTTTCTTTCTTTTTTTGTGCAACCAGGGGTCTTGTTTTTTGCATTTTGACCTGGGCTTATTTTGGTCTGGTACTGCCATTTATTTATTTATTTATTTACATTTGTTGACCGGGAGTGTCCGACTGGATGTAGGTCCATTTTCAGCAGAGGCCCGGGGAGAAAAGCTCCACAGTTAAAATAAACAGACAGTAGTTACATTGGATTACATAGTGATTAACAATTTAACATAGCAATTACTTACAACATATTTACAGATGAAGAATATAGTACATCAGTAGACAACTAGAATCTTTATCTGTGAAGTACATAACAGACATTAACAAATGTTACAATAAGAAGTTCCTGCTGTATAATAAGTACTAGGCTTATGAGCATCTGAGCTTGCTATAATCAAGGTAGTTAGTGGAGTGGAAAGAAAGGTAGTGGTTGGATGGGGTGGGTGATATTAGAGTGGGAGTTGCAAGGGCATAGCCAGCATGTTTTAGGTGTGCTTTTAGTAAAGTTTTGAAGTGGGTGAATGATGGTACAGAGGTTATTGTGGGTGGGAGGGAGTTCCATAATTTGGCTAAGGTGCAAGAGAATAGTGCTTCACCAGCAGAGTTATTGGCTTTAGTGATCTGCAAGTGATTTTTGTTGCTGGATCTTAGTGGTCTGGTGGTGCGATAGGGTTGGAGTAGATTCTGGAGGGATGGGACATTTAGTGGATGGTTTACTAGTTTGTGGGAGAGTGAGAGTTGATACCATTGAAGGAGGTGAGGGAGTTCAAGCCAGTCCAGTTCAGCAAGTGAGAGACAGTGGTGACTACGGTAGGATGCCCCTGTGGTGAATTTGGCAATTTTGTTGTAGCAAGTCTCTAGCTTGTTTAGATCGCATTGCCTTAGGTTGGTATATATTGGAGAGGCATAAAGTAGGGTGGAGATAAGGTGGGAATTTGCTATTGAAATCTTTGCTGCTTTGGTGAGAAGTTGCTTATTTCTGTATAACACTCCTAGTTTTTTGTGGACTTTTTTTATGGTCATGGATATGTGAATGTCAAATTTTAGTTTATTGTCTATTTCCACTCCTAGCAATTTGGTGTGTTCAGTTGGGTATATAGTGGAGTTGTCTTTTGCTGTGATGTTAAAGTGAGAGTTGTTTTGAGTATGTTTGGTGGGTTGGAAGATGAGTAGTTTAGTTTTGTTTGGGTTGAGTATTAATTGGGCATCGGATAACCAAGTTTCAACAGAGGAAAAGGCTTCTCGTGTGACTTTTTGCAGTTTGGGTAGGGACTGGGCTGAGCAGATGATGGTTGAGTCATCTGCGTATTGTATGAGTGTACCATGTTTGGTGGCAGAGGCTAGATTATTGGTGAAAACAGAGAAGAGTAGGGATCCAAGGATGGATCCTTGGGGACCCCCTATGGAGACAGGTAGTTGGGGAGATATGTCATTCTGCCATACAATGGATTGTTGGCGGTCAGACAGGTAACTCTGAAACCAGTTGGTGACTGATTGAGAGAAGGATAGGTTATTGAGGACAGGAATGAGTTGTTTTTGTGGGACCATGTCAAATGCTTTAGAAAGGTCTAGGAAAGTAGCAGAGGAGAGATAGCCATTGTTTATACGCTGAAGGATAGTGTTAGTAAAGGAGAGTAAGGCAGTGGTAATGCTATAGTTTGGCTGGAAACCATGCTGAGTATTGGAAAGGAGGATGTTAGTAAGGAGGTAGTCTGAGACCTGAGAGTGTATGCATCTCTCTAGTATTTTGGAGAGTGGAGAGAGAATAGCTATGGGGCAGTAATTGGTTAGTTCTGTGGAGGGTCCGCCTTTGTGGAGGGGAATTATATGTGATACTTTCCACAGTGTGGAAACGTAACTTTCTGACAGAGATCAGTTAATCAAGATGGATACTGGGTAGGCCAGAGCATCAGCTGCGATTTGTAGGTATTCACTTGGGAGGTTGTCTGCTGCTAATTTGGTGGGCTTAAGTTTAGTTAAGAGTTTTTTTATGTTGGTGGTAGGTACAGGAGAAAAAGAGAAGGCAGTGGGAAGATTACTAGTTGAAGGTGTGGGTTGGAGGGGAGGGGGGTCGTGTTGTTTAGCTAGTGATAGTATGGTTTGTATGAAGTGTGTGTTGAATGAGGTAGCAATATTTTCTGAGGAGTGAGGGATGTTAGGAGGAGGGGTACTGACTTTACCTGTGTGGAGGATGGAGTTTATGGAGGACCAGAATTGTTTGGGGCTGTGTTGGGAAGAGTCTGGTGCAGACTGGTAGTATTGGAATTTGTCCTGTTTTATTAGCTTTTTGCCTCTATTGCATAGTTCTAGGAATTTCTGTCTAGTTGAAGGGATTTTCATTTTGCACCAGTGCTCCCAGGCTTTATCCCTGTTTTTCATTTCTGACTTAGTGGTTTTCTGTAGCCATGGGGAGGGTTGTGCTTTGGTTCTGGAAAGTCTTATGGGGGCATGGTAATTAAGGATGCTCAGGAAGGTAGTATTAAAAAATTCAACTGCGTCATCAAGACTGAGGTACTTTAGAAGATGCCAGTTACATTCTTTGAGGGATGAGATGAATGTGAGTGGGTTAAAGTTTAGTTTTTTAAGTATTTGACGGTAGATGACTGATTTAGCTTGGTATAGGTATTTTTTGAGTAGGAATGTTGGGGAGAGATCACTGAGGCTATCTGATAAGCAGCCTGTTATATATGACTGGGGGCTCTTACTGACTAGTATCCAATCCAGAGTAGTGTGCTTGATGGAGTTTTTATTTATCCTGGTTGGCGACTGGACTAGTTGGGTGAAGCTATGAAGGTTTACATGATGGGTTGGATGGTTGCCCGAATAGGATTGCCAGTCAATATTGAAATCACCTAAAATGGTAGTTTCTTAGGGGAGATGGTGAGTAGACCAGCTGAGGAGGTTTTCTAGTGGAGGGATGTTTTGGCCAGGTGGGAAGTAGCATCCAGTTATGTTGATGGTTTTGTTTTGGTTTATTTTGAGGTTGGTATATATTATTTCTTCATTGCCTATTTGTGGAGCTGATGATTTTAAGATCTGGATGTTTAGATGCTGTTTAAATATTATGGCTTCACCGTCTCCTTTCTTGTTTACTCTTAGTCTACTCTTAGTATGCCATAACCGGTAGGGAGTATTTGCTCATGGTAATGTGAAGTTTTAGCCAGGTTTCTGTCAGGATGACTATATCTGGGGAGTACAAGTCTATGGTGGCATGGAGTTCATGGACTTTGTTGGATATACTTCTAATATTTTGGCTTAGTAGAAGGAAGTCACTTGGCTTTAATATGGGAGAAGTTGTGGTTTCTAGTCTGATTATGAGGATTGGGGTTGGAGATGGTAGGGCCAGGGTTGGGGTGGATGTCTCCACTTAGGGCTAGTTTTGATATGCATGAGGTTATTAGTTTTCTCAGTTTTTGAATGTGTTTGTTCATAAGGGAAACTTTATGATTGTGCTCTGTGGGTAATAGGTATGGTGGGAGGGTTACTATGTTAAGTTGTAGGGATGCTTTATGTTTGAGTAATATAGTTGGTAGAATATGTGGGGGTGCATAGGGATTGTTCTTGAGTTGGTGGGAGGGGAGCTGAGTGAGGGTGAGACATGAGTGGTGGTGTGAGTAGTTGTACAGTGGTAGTGGTTGAGTGGGGGAATGATGGAGCTTTGGTAGGATGTAAGATATGCAAGGAGAGTGCATGCAGTGAGCATAGGTAAGGTATGCTTGTACATGTTCGTTGAGGAGGTGTGATAGTAGTGGGAAGATGGAGAAGGTAGTGTTGGGTTAGTGCTGTGGTTGGCTATTGGGAAGATGGGAGGGGTTTGTGAGTGTAATAAAGGTGGGACCACTGGGGATGGGAGGGAATAGGGGGCAAGGTGGGGAGCGAAGTGGGTAGAGACCCTGTTAGTTGCTCTTATGAGGGGGCTGGAAACAATCAGGTAACAGAATTAACTGATAAATGAACATATGATAGTGACAAGGGTGGTTGTAGTTTTAAAAATGGTGCCTGCCACAGGTAATATTTATTAACTTTGGGATTGTCTTAAGATAATAAACAGGGAAGGGGGAGGGGGAGAACAAGGGTGTGAGCAGGCAGTTCTTTTGTACTGCTGCTAATAGGTTCATAGGTTCATAGGTTCATACTAGGCTATCTGCCCTAGGGCATTTATAAGCCTAGCCAGAATGTGTTTGGCTTTCGCCACCCATTTTAAATTTATTTTGCTATGCCCTTTTTCGAGGTTAGTATACTGTGCCTCTATCTAACAGTGACACAGAAGTGATACCCGGGGTAAACCTACGATCTCCCATCCACTCATCAAGATTCCTCTTGAAGAGAGTCAATGAGGGACTCTGCCTAACCTGGACTGGGATTTTATTCCAGAGTGAAGGGAGCCTCTGGGTTATGAATCTGTCCCTCCAGCATGTCCTATTTATTTCAGTGCTGAGGTTCAAGTCTCGAGCATAGCTCGATGGGATTTGGATTTTCTGAGGTGCAGCATGTCCATTAATTCCGGGTTGGACATGGCTTTATACGTCAGGCACAGATCGCCTCTGAACAGGCGGTATGCCACTGAGTAGAGCTGGAGTTTCTTTAACCGGGCAGCATATGGCATCTGTTTGAGCCCTTTGATCCTCTTGGTGAGGTACTTTTGGGGTCTTTCCAGTTGCTGCAGGTGTCTGGTAAGGTACATCCCAAAGGGCATTGTACTCAATTATGGGCCTGATGAGGGATGAGTAAAGAGGCACGATGACCTCCCTGATCTAGATGTGAATCCCTTCATGATTAGGTGGGCTATATAAAATGTTTTTCTAACCACTTTGGCCACGTGGTTGTCAAATGAGAGATTGCTATCAACTTGGGTCCCCAGGTCCCTAATTACTTCTTCTGTACTTAATGGATTTCCACCTATGTGGTAATTTGTGGGCACTTTGTTTTTGCCAGAGGGATGACTATATACTTTTGGCATTTAGCTTGAGGTCATGGCACTGGCACCAGTTGTCTGTTTCTATGAGGCCCTTTTGGAGGATGCTTGTGTCGGCTGGAGAGTCGATTATGGCACCCAGTTTGCAGTCATCTGCGAACTTGGTCAGCCACAGTCCTTCCGTGTTGGCCTGTACCTCCGAGAAATATATACCGAACAAGAGAGGTCCCAGGACTGAGCCTTGTGGGACACCACTTGTAACTGGTTTGGAGTCTGACATGGCTCCAGCAATTCTAACCATGTGGGTTCTGTCCTTGAGCCAGTTTGCAATCCATCTAGTGACATAGGGGTTTATATTTAAGCTTGTGAGCTTATCTATAATGCCCGAGTGGGGTATTGTATCGAAGGCTTTAGCGAGGTCCAGGTAGGTTGTGTGGACCATCTTTCTCTCGTCAATGGCCTTGGTGACTGTTTCAAAGAAATCAACCATGTTTAAGAGGCAGGATCTGCCCTTAACAAAGCCGAACTGGGTAGGATCCAGTGTTTGTAGGTCCCCAATATCTTTATTTATGAGGTCCATGATGATCCTTTCCATAGCTTTGCAGACCAAGCTAGTCAGGCTTATGGGGATAGTTTCCAGGATCCGTTGAGGCACCACCTTTATGGAGAGGGACCACTGTTGCTGCACGCCACTCTTTGGGCACATATCCTGTAGTAAGGCTGAGATTGAACAGTAGTTTTATGTTTGGGTTTAGCTCTTCTTTGAGTTCATGTAGGCAGCCGGGACACCATCTGGTCCCATTGATGCTGTGTTTTTGCTTTGGAGAGGGCGGCTCTTACCTGTGCATCTGAGATGTCAGGGGCAGCACTCTGCTGGGATAGATATTTGCCCTTTGGTGGGGAGGGGAGAAGTTTGTGCTGAACCTGTCAGCTAGGATGTTGGCAATGTCTGTGGGTTCGTGTATTTTTGTCATTTTGGACTAATTCTGAGCATATCTGGGAATTACCACCCAGGTTCCTAATATAACTAAAGAAAGCCTTGTGATTATCCTTAGTGTCCTGTGCAATTTTTCTCGAAGCTGGCCTTAGACAATTTTATGTGTGCCCGTAGTTTTTGCTAATACTGATCAGTGATGCCTTCCCTTTTGGGATTTTGCTTTATCATTTAGTAGCTTCCTCCTTCTATTGTATAGTTTGTTTATGGCTGGGGTCCACCAGACAGGACGTCTGCCTTTGGAGGATTGGGTCTTGGTTTTATTTGGGATCGTATGATCCATGCATTCCTGAAGGTGTTCATAGAATGCATTTATAAAGGATTCTGTGGTCTGGGCTGTATTTTCCACAGGCCCGGGGGCTTTGAAGGATTCCACCTCAGTTTTGAGGAGTGTAAAATTTGCTTTAGAGAAGTTTTTCACTGTGGTTTTCTGGGCAGGCGTGGGGTCAGGATGTGAATATCCAGTGAGATTAGTTTATGGTCTGATCTTACCAGTGAGGGATACACTTCTGGTCTGGAGCATAGAGTCCCCATGTTGGTGATGATCAGGTCCAGTATGTTTTCCCCTCTTGTGGGAGTGGTAACAAGTTGTTCCATAGCATTTGAGTTTATAAATTCTAGGAACCTTTGGGCTAGGGTGTTGGAGCTAGAGTAATGCTCCCAGTCTATGTTTGGGTAGATGAAGTCGCCCAATATAATGGTGTTTGGAGAGACCTTCATATTTTCCAGTGTTCTCAGGAAGGCCGAGTGGGGTTCCTGGGTTTGGGAGGGTGGTCTGTAGCAGGCTATAAACTGGAAGGCAGTTTTACCCACTGTTAGTTGCACATGGATAGTCTCTGATGCTTCGTGCTTTGCCACCAACCTGGAGGTGTGGGTATCTTTGATGAATATCGATACTCCCCCTCCTTTTGTGGTTCGGTCCAAGTTTTGGGGCCGAAAAGCATGGTATGAGGTATAACTAGGTAGTGCTGGGGTGCTCTCGGGAGCCCTAAACCAGGTTTCTGTTACTGCACAGATATCGATGTTCTCCATGCTAAGGAGAGTTTTGAGTGCATGCATCTTGAGGTTTAGACTTCTGGCATTGAATAGCATTACTCTTAGTTTCTTATCCCTTGTGATACCTATGGAGGTGGGTTTGTCTTTTGAGCCTTGCCTAAAAAAGGCACTATGGGGGTAGCAAGAGCCTTTGCCAATATCCGAAAGCCCAGGGGTGACAGGTGCAAGCCATCCCTAGCGAAGCATCGTGGCTTGTCGAGCATATCATCCCAAGCTGACAGGCATTGGATCCCCTTTGAATGACACCAGTACTTAAGCCAATTGTTGAAATTGATCATCTTGTCTTCATATTGTGGCATCATTCTTGGTGAGGGTAAGATGCTACTCAAGGTCAGGGTCATACTGGCCTGGGCTACATGCTCAGAGAGCTCCTTTATGTCTCTTTTCATGTAGTCCAGGGAGGTACGTCTCAGGTCATTCACACCAGCATGGACAATGACTGAGTCATATTTGTACTTGCCTTGGAGTGACCTGAGTGCTTGTGTTATGTGGCGGATCCTAGCACCCGACAGGCTGCTCACAGTGACCCTCTCCTTGTTCAGCCTGGTGAGCGGGACGTGAGTGTGCCTGACGATAGAGTCACCTATTACAAGTGTATCAGGTGTGTTGTTTAGTCTTAAGGGCTGTGACTGTTTGGCACACTGGCTTGAGATATGTGTTGCACGTGTTTTGTAGCGGCTGCTTGGGTGTCTGCTTTGGAGGTCTCTGCTGCTTCGGCAGATCTTTATTTAGAGCCTCAGAGTATGTTTTTGTGTGATTATGTCTTTGGTTTGCTGTCGTGGTAGGTCTATGTGAGACTGGAATTGTAGTGAGTATGGTTTCCTTCTCCTCCTGAATGGTTATGCCAGTACTGAGTTGAGAGAGCTTAGCCTCCAGTTTGGCTATATGGTTGCATCTCTCACATGTGTTGGAATTTGTTGGGAGGAGGAGAGGGTTGTCTGTGTACATGAGGCAGTTGTAACATTGCCTCAAGATTCCCAGATTCACCAGCTGGACCGGAGAGGAGATTGACAACTGACCTTTGGACATGCTAGAATAATATTGGGAATTCATTAATAATTGAAAACCAGGGCCAGTGGGGAGTGAGGGTGTAGTGCTTTTAATTTTTAGTGCTGACTTATATAATTGCTTTAGTGAGCAAGTGCCAGGTAACTTAAGTGCAATGTGTTACAGGTAACTTAAATGCTAAAACGACAAACAGTAACTTTCTTTCAAGTGAAACAAGGAAATAAGTACAGTAAGCAATGTAGATATCACTAGTGAGCCACAGAAGCGCTGAGAAGCCGCGTATTAGGTGGAATTAGCGTTCCAGAGAAATAACAAGCAAACAAACAACAAGCATATAAACAAAGCTATATTCAGCAGGCCTGGATCTAGTCTATGCTACAGCAAACAAGGTGTACCAATTTCAGTAAGATACAGTTCAAATATTCAGGCACTATAAACCTTTAACCAGAAATTCCCAGCTCAGAAGGGCAGAGTCCAGCCTCTTCTCCCACAAGAGTGCAGACCACAAACCTTAATGTAAAATAACTGGCCTGAAGCCCAAGTGCCTAAACCAGAACTAATACACTTTAAGAATAACAGACACTGGGCTCTCAATCAGCAGTTCCCAACTTAGAAGGATGAAAGCTACCTGTCCTGCCACCACAGTGCATGCCACAAACCTTCCTAATGTAAAACAACTGGTCTGAAGCCCAAGTGCTTAATCCAAAAGACTTAGAATGACAGCTAAACTTTAATCAAGTTACTACCAAGCAGTAATAAATACAATTGAATACTTTAGAGAATGCCTGGATTAGTGCTCAAGTTACACAAACAAAGCTAGATCCAGCAGGCCCGAATCCATTCTATGCCACAGCAAACAAGGCACCAACTTCAGTAAGAAGCAGTTCAGATATGCATGCACTATAAGCCTTCAATCAGAAATTCCCAGCTCAGAAGGGCAGAGTCCAGCCTCTCCTCCCACAAGAGTGCAGACCACGAACCCTCTTAATGTAAAATAACTGGCCTGAAAGCCTAAGTGCTTAAACCAGAATTAATACACTTTTAGAATAACAGACACTGAGCCCTCAATCAGCAGTTCCCAACCTAGAAGGATGTAAGCTACCTGTTCTGCCACTACAGTGCAGACCACAAACCCTCTCAGTGCAAAACAACTGGTCCGAAGCCCAAGTGTTTAAACCAGAAGGCTTAGAATGAGTTACACCAAGCAGTAATAAATACAAATGAGTACTTTTAAGATGATGCAAAAGTAAAAAAGTAGGTAGAAACACAAGTACAGTAAAAGCAGATTAATTTTTTTTTTTTTTTTTCTGAACAAGTGCTGAGATCAAAGAAACAGATTTGAGTGCTGAAACTAGAAAACTGGCTAGTTATAGGGAAAAACAACTAAGCTAGAAGGCTTCCCTCCAACACAGAAGGGCTTGGGGGCTCAAAAGTCTACAAATAGTCTATACCACTTAACAGGAAAGGCAGGAAACAAGCTTAAATTTTTTTTTTTTTTTTTTTTTTTTTTTTCTGTTTCCCAGATGCTCTCTTTGTACACAGTAGGAGTGCCTAAAATCAGAATATGATCTCACTGCACTCAGTTGAGTGAGCAAATGAGATGGGCCCAGAAGGAGTATCCAAACACAAATTTACAAGAGGGGCGGGCAGCTGCAAGGCCACTAAGATTTAACACCAAAACAAAAACACGGAGGGTGGGTGGGACAAACTGAAGAGCAGAGTGAAAACTTCCAGTTCAGCTAAATATTCCTTCCACACAGTTAAAATCAATTTAAATACTGTATTTTTTGAAAAAAGCAGATAAAGGTACTTAAATTCTCTTATACGTCCAGTTGAATATAGCAAGTTGTTAGCCCAAAGCTGAGGTTTTAAGCAGAAAATATTTCACACAGTACCACTTAAATAGGCAAGGACAGGAAATCAAAGAATGTGACTACCCCCACACCTGTAATTACTAGCAAATAACAACATTCAGCAAACACTGACTAACTACCAGTTCAGCTAATATTCCTTCCACACTGAAGAGCAGAGTGAAAACTTCCAGTTCAGCTAAATATTCCTTCCACACAGTTAAAATCTATTTAAATACTGTATTTTTTTGAAAAAAAAAGCAGATAAAGGTACTTAAATTCTCTTATACGTCCAGCTGAATATAGCAAGTTGTTAGCCGGCCAAAGCTGAGGTTTTTAAGCAGAAAATATTTCACACTGTACCACTTAAATAGGCAAGGACAGGAAATCAAAGAATGTGACTACCCCCACACCTGTAATTACTAGCAAATAACAAAATTCAGCAAACACTGACTAACTACCAGTTCAGCTAATATTCCTTCCACACTGAAGAGCAGAGTGAAAACATCCAGTTCAGCTAAATATTCCTTCCACACAGTTAAAATCAATTTAAATACTGTATTTTTTTGAAAAAAAGCAGATAAAGGTACTTAAATTCTCTTATACGTCCAGTTGAATATAGAAAGTTGTTACAAAGCTGAGTTTTAAGCAGAAAATATTTTACACTGTACCACTTAAATAGGCAAGGACAGGAAATCAAAGAATGTGACTACCCCCACACCTGTAATTACTAGCAAATAACAAAATTCAGCAAACACTGACTAACTACCAGTTCAGCTAATATTCCTTCAACACTGAAGAGCAGAGTGAAAACTTCCAGTTCAGCTAAATATTCCTTCCACACAGTTAAAATCAATTTAAATACTGTATTTTTTTGAAAAAAAAGCAGATAAAGGTACTTAAATTCTCTTATACGTCCAGTTGAATATAGCAAGTTGTTAGCCGGCCAAAGCTGAGGTTTTTAATGAGCCAAAGCAAAGACAAGTTTGTGTTTAAGAAACAATCAGAATTGACCAAGGACTGTTCTGAAACTGTAAGTCATTTCTTAACCATTTCTCAGGTGGAAAAACAGGATAACCTTGTATCAGTAGGCTACTGTGGTCTCACTTTAAATTAACAAACACACAGTATTGATCAGTTATGGATACTATTTGCTAACAGAAGAGAATAAGAGAGAAAGCGGAAGATGAGTGTGTGTGTGTGGGGGGGCTGCTTACAAGCCAAAGCAGGGTGCTCTCCAGGGGAAAATGAATATTAATTTATACACCATGACTGATATGGCGAATAATTGGCCACTCCCATGATAAGACAAACTGATAAATAAAACAGACTAAAATATGTTTCCAATACATTACCACAGCAGTGGTTTTAGTGATACATAGACCTTGCCTTACTCACATTTGCTTCATACTTCCAAATCAGATTACGATTGTTTTACATCCTTTGGGAATTGTATAGCAACTGAAACATGTGATGGATTCCAAAAGGTCAGTAAAATGTTGCAGAAGGTCTCTGCCAGGAAAACAAGTCAATGCCAGATTGCAGTAAAGTAGCAGCACCTAATTAGATCAGAAGCCTGTGAAATGAGGGTTTCAGCAAGCTGACTAGAATAAGAACAGTGAAAGTAGCAATGTTCCAAATAAATAAAATCACAGTGATGCTCCATTGCATGACATAGCACACACAAGTGAATGTAGTATACAGGGATCAAAAGACTGCCACATACATGAGTATAAATGACATGGCAGAATTCATGGACAGAGCTTTGCAGCTATGCTGTGAACTAGAAGACAAAAAAAAAGAACCAGTGGCACCTATAAATAACTAGGCACTTTATAAGATTCTGTTCCAGGCAGGGTTGCATTGTGTACTTTGCTACCGACTGAATGAACTACTACTGACAGTCCCCAGGATTCACTAATCCTCCGTGTAAGACTAGATTAGTCTTACACGGAAACGCCAGTCTAAGAGTAAGATGGCAGCACGCCATGCATATTAATGAGGGCGCACTGCCTCAACTCTAAGGCCAACATGGAGTGTGCACGAGTGCAGGGGACGTGTCGGACTGCCGAGCAGTCCAAAAATCCACACCCCTGCAAGTCTCTCAATCGGAAAATGTCAAACTACATGAGCGAGTCCGCTCAAATGTGTACATACCCAACACTACACTCCCCCACATTCTAAACCCCTGTACAATTATAAAATGTAAAACTTTTATTTTATTTTTTTTATTATTTCTGATATAGCTGCCCATATTTGCACGTGTTTGCGCGGGTTTTCCCATTGCTTAGCTACAGTTAGCAGTTTAGACATCAAAGAGGATAATAAGAAACTTATATGCAAATTAAACAAAATAGCATAGTGGTAGAGCCTTCGCACAAAGAGGAGGCATTCCCGGTTTGAGTCCCACCACTCCCCTTTCTATTTTCTGTTAGAAATCTGTATATAAAAATAATTCCTGACATTTATCATTTAAATTTTAGTAAAAAGCATTGAAATGGCCTATGTAGAAGTGAATAACTTATATATATATAATATATATATATATATATATATATATATATATATATGAAGGTGAAATGGTTATGCAAACTGATGGATGCATAAGTAACGTATCTTAAGCAATGTGAAGCACTGCTAAGCAAAGTTTATCAATATTAAGCATATTTAAATGTAATTGCTCGTAGCTGAGCACTGCATTAACTAGCGCAATGGCTTTGCGTGTAGCTGCGCATTGTGCAAACAAGCGCAAACAGAAGATGTTTGTGCGTAGCTGCGCACCGTGCTAACCAGTGCAACTTCAGGCAACATTGGGCAACGTAGAGCAATGCCGGGCAACATAGAGCAAAGTCGTTAAAACACAGCCACACCTCCTAGCCAGTCTGGCCAGTAGTAAAATAAAAAGCAATGACAGGCTTCAAACCCAGGATACTGTGCACCATAATAACAGTAATGAACCACTAAGCCATGACAGCTTTTCATAAGCATGCACTTTCAACACACGCATACATATCAATGGAAATTTACCCATTGCTAAGCAGGTGTACCTTCAGCTGAGTTTTTTCAAAACTGGCCAATCACAAATAAGTGCGGGAAATGATGAATATTTAAGTTCCATAGGCGGGAATACTTGCCATAACTGGTTGTAGCTCCCATCTGCAGGCAGCAATGGCCGGTGCTGGAGAGGGCTCTTGGTTTCGAGCTCAATGTTGGGGCATTGAGTAGTCAAAAGTAATGGTTTGGCTCCTTGTCCATAATCATGAGGATAGACTCCTGCAGGGCCAGTACCAGGGCACCCAATACAAAGCAGAAGCCTGGGACCATCTAGCTCATGAACTCACCAGTGCCATAGGTGTCCCTCGGACTGGTGAGCAGGTCAGACACCACCACGCAGACCTGAAGAGATGCAAGGCGGATCAACTGGACCAGTGGATCCAGGAGGCCCGTGAGATGGAAAATGCCCCACTACTGAGTAAGTAGCCATGGAATTAAGTATGTAAGAATTGCTATTCTAGTGTATACTATGGATAGGTATGTCTCAATATCACTTCATTTACTTCACAGCTGCAGGTGTCCATGCTGCGAATCAGCAAGCCTATGCAGATAGGCTGCGCCACCAGGCAGGTTAGTAATTATTCTGCTTGTACTGTTATGTAAAATAAATGAGAGAGCCTGAAAAAAGTGTTTTAACATAATAAATAAAGGTATAATAATTCTCTAATAATTATTCTGCATGTACTGTTATATAAAATAAATGAGAGAGCCTCTAGAAAGGTGTTTTAAGTCTTTAATAAAGGTATAATTCCTGGAGTGTGTCTGTGTCATTTTCTTTGATATGTTGTTGTATTCTTGCATTATAGAAATAGTACTGTTGTATTAAGCGCTGTTAACACACAGTTGGGTAGGCCTATATAAAGTGGATGAAGGGAGTGCCAGTAGCTTTTAAGCATATTTACAGTCCTCAACTGTTGATTCATGCCCAGCATGTACAGGTTAATCTGGCACATGGGTAGCTTGGTATTGTGTTCCCGGAAATATCATTGTGCTGGCAGAAATATAGGGAGCTGTTAATATACAACTGATAATTTCACCTAAACATATCTAGATAAATATAGGAAAGTAGAGCTGTCAGTGTACCATCTCAGCAGTAGTGTGTCTGAGCAACTCACAAAATATGTAGCAGTAACATCGCATCTTGGACAGTTTGTATGTCAGATACAGCCCATGCATATAAAGATCTAGCAAAACCCATTTCACGATTTAAGGACAATTGGGTAGTGTAATAATACATGTAGGGGACATATAACTGCAGTTACTAGGAATGTAGTGTAAACTAGAAGGATATATAAGTTGTTAATGGAGCTATCATTTTCCACCCTACTGTACATGCATAAAAAATGCAATTCCACACCTCAATGGGTATGTCTAATCTCAAAACATTTGTTGGGACATATGCCTATTGGTTTATAAATATCTGTATTTATTTAAATGCATGTGCCCTGTTCAAATAGCACAATATTGGTGGCCTGTTGCCATCAATTAAACCAGCATGCTGTTGTAATGTCCACTGTTATTCTATATATGCATGTGTCATGCTTGCTGTTCAACTGTTGGAACTCTGGTGTGTTGGGTTAATGGGAAAACTTTTGCATGCTGTTATAACTAATTGGGAATGCTGTTGACTGTTACTAACCCACATTTTCATTAAATCCTCCTAAACATAGAACATATGAGAAGGCCAGACCCAGCGGACCCACCTGTCCCACCTTAGCTGGCAATGGCACCTGGCACCAGCAGGTCCGGTGCCCAGCCTGGGACCTCCTCCTCCATTGGCCCTGTGCCACCTTCGGGTGGAAGTGCTGCAGGGGATGGAGCTCATCCCCCCATGCAAGCGTGGGTGGAGAAGGGCCACCTATCACCCTCTGAACAGTCCAGACTGTGGTGCGTAGGGAAATTGAGCGTTCTGTTGCTGATCCTCTATGCCAGCTTGATGCACGAGTGGCGCGACTCATGGGTGAGCCTGCCCCTCCTACACAGCCCCCAGCACAGCCACCCTCTGGGCTGTGAAGGTGCAGTGGTGACTGCCCATGGATGGGGATCTCAGTTCCACTGTTGCCATCTGTGGGCTCATGGGCTTGCGATTTCCAAACATCCTTCCCTGTCAATGGTGTTCAACCACCACGTGTCATATTCCGCCCCTGTATGCATCTTGTTTGTCTTGTCTGTTTACCTCCCCAACCTACCTCCCCAAATATACCTACTTCCCCTACCCCACATTCCACTCTCACCTGAAAAAAAAAGAAAAAGGGCAATCTGCTCCCAAAAAAAATTACACCCCATACATAGCTGCCCATTTTGCACACATGTCCGCTGGACACATAAACTGATATTTAATTGGCAGTACAACATACTTTGTTGTCCTCACCCCTCTCACAGGGGTTGAAGGTTTCATATTTCCCTCCAAATTTATTGCATATGCACAGCTGTTGCTGTTAAAGAACTGGGCAGCTATGGACCTTCCCTACATCCGTCCTGCACATCCCGAGCTGTTTTCCCCACTGTCTTTCCCTCTTTGTGCCCCTTTTTCACCACTTTCCTATCTCCCCATTTTCTTTTCTTTCAAAGAAATGAGCATGGGGGTTAGCGGGAGTAAGCACTATTAAGCAGTAGTTAGCAGGTTTGTGTGAGTGTGCGCTTGCGTGTGCTTAGCTAAGCATTGCTAAGCATTGGGCAAACCCACGCAAACCTGCTTACAACTGCTTAAAAGTGCCTTAGTCACTCTGTATGTCAGGGCCCTTGTTCTGCTCAGCAGCAAAATAAAACACCTCTGTCAGTCTCGAACCCCAGACCTTGTACACACTAGACTGCATGAAATACCACTAAGCCACAGTAGACATACAGCAAATTGGTGCTGAAATAAATATATCATGCATCAGAATGAGTGAATGTAAAGGAAAAATAGGAATGCCATAACACAAATCTTGTTCTGTGGATCTATACCAGCAGTTGTTGTGGAATTGCATTACATGACTGTGAAAAGAGAACCAACCATTCTAGCAGGAAATAATGTTACAGCAGCACTTTACAACCCCCACACAGTATCATAGCAGGACAAACACTGGTATATCTGATTAGGGCAGAGGCCATACTTCCCAACTGTGACTAATTTTCAGGGATGTCCCTGATTTTGAAACAAATTTTAGCTGTGTCCCTCTGAATCCCTCTGAAAAGTACTGACATTAGACAGAAAGGTGGGGAATTACACTTAATGAATAATGACAATAAGTAAGAGTTAGACGCTGCTTGTACTTCAGAAAAGATGTATTAATCCATATGCTCTGGTTCTCTCAAAGTCTCAACTTAATGTCTCTAATATTTTAAAGGTGTACCTCACTTTTACCTTTGTTTCCCTGAGTCTGTTCAAATATGAACCTGAGTGTTTGAGAGTCCTGGCAGAGGCAGAAACACATAGGCATATCAGCTTTTCTGCTGTTACACACTGTGCAAATAGCTTTGGAAGGAGTTCCAGAAGCATACCCTTATGTAGGAGTAAAACACTGAAATACCAAGGGACGTAGCCATGTACTGGTAGCCACCAACTGTAACAATGCCATTGTTCCAGTGCTGAAAAGATGGTGTGGTGCACAGGCAAAGAATAACAGGCTAACCTCTGGCTACCATCTGGATAGGTCCACAGTTGGGAGCTACGCAGACAGACTACTTGCCTTGATAAACTAACAGGTACACAGCAACCCTTTAAGTCCAGCAACATAAAATTCACACAATAATACATAATGCTCTCTGTACTTCTGCACCCCTACCCAAATGTACAATATACTTGTGTGTTCAGGGTCTACCAATGATGTAGGTAGGCATGCTCAGTACTGCAATTTGTCCAGTTTTCTTGAGCAGCCTGTGCTAATGTCAACACTAAAAAAGCACAAACTGTTCAGAAGTGAGTAAATTAATATTCACAGTATAGCAGTTCACAAACAGTTCATGTGCCAAAAGAATACATCTCAATAACTACTTTTGTATGGCAGTTAATTGTATAATTAGAAAAGAAAGTACATACTCCCATGTATCTTGTGTTAGCATTTGGAGGGGTGAGTACAATTCTACACTGACAAGTGTGTACTGGAAGCAGCAACATTCAGGTCTGAGTACAACATTCAAATCACTGGCTACACCCCTGGCTTCAGATATAAGAACTATACCAACCTTCTGACTTAAACAACGATGTCCACAGCAAACAAGCATGATCCCCATTTTGGAAAGCTGAAAGGGCTACGCCTTCCTGAGTTAGCAATTTATAGCATTGGGTTGCTATGACAGTGATTACTGCAATTACCACACAGCAGGCTGCATGCAATTAGCAAATGGTGGCCACCAATTGGTGCAGAGGCCATCACATGCACATGTGCAAATACCTATAAAAGCAGGCTGTAATTGCTGCCCAGAAACTCAATCACTCTATTGCAGAGACTGAGAGAGAGAAAGACAGAGACAGAGAGAGACCGTGAAAGACAGTGAAAAGCAAAAGGAAAACGGAAAATAAATAATACCAACTCATACAAAGGAAAGGTATGTAACAGATATGTATTTACTGGCATGTAGTAGATATTTTTGAAGAGTACTCTACATAATGTGAACCATTCATATGTGGCAGCAGTACGTATCTATGCATATATGTCCTGCTTAACTACTGCCATGGACAATTCAGTGTGTAGGACATAACTGTGAAATATGTAGCTCAGCATTAAATGTCAAACATCTGATCCATGTTATCTGTGTTCTGTACAGTAGTGTGGACAATGGCTGTTTGGGGGATTAGCGCAAACATTTATATAAACATGGTTGTGACAGAGTAACACATGCATGATAGTCATATTAAAGTTAACTTAGCATTGGCAACTGCTGTACTAGGCAAGTACTCTAATCTAGCATTTGTAGCTATATATACCCCCTCTAATGTTCCTGTGTGTTCACATGTGACACCTGTTCATATTGCAGCAAGGCCCAACAGTTCAGCTGTGAGGTCCAGGGACTTACAACAGTGTGGACCTTGTGTGTGTATGGCACACACATATGGAAAGATATATATGTGTCATACATATTAACATCTGTATATGTGCATAGAGCAAGGGACATATTGCAACTGTTTGTGAAGGGTGGACATATATATGTTGGTGAAGGTTGTTATGTGCATATTTGTATGTAGGTTTTAGTGTGTGACAAACAAGACAGCATACAGTGCTGGTATATGACATGTGGTGGTTAAACACTGTGTGTGTTTTGTTCAGTTTGCAATGTTGCAGCCAGTGAGGCCTGCTAAAGCTACCTGGGCTGAGAACACTTTCAATGCATTTCTCACAAGACTGTGTAATATTTTTATATTACTGTATACCTCACATCCTTTGTATAATTGATATTCCCACCATGAAAGGTAGACTGTATATGTGCCTATATGTATATGTATATGTACACCAATGGATGTGTATATGTATGTATATATATATATATATATATATATATATATATATATATATATATAGAGAGAGAGAGAGAGAGAGTCATATATAGTCATACACACCCACATCTACTTGTTGCAATAGATTCTATGTAAAGTTGACTGAGTGTGATGGTCAATGTGTTGGTGAATGTGTCAAAGATGTGTATTTGTGGGATAGCTTAGTGGGAAACTGTTTCTGTCATGGTATTATGTGTCCTTGCTTTGATCCCAGCAAAAGCTGTGTATGCTGTTGCTAGCCAGATAAAGCACTATGGCATACAGTCTGATCTAGTCCCTTGGTGTTAACTGGGGTGTGTCATTGGCGGCTAAAGCACTACATGTATGCTTATTGGTTGTTACTGATGTTGAATCCAAATCCTGTATGAACTGTAGTACTACTTGAAGCTGTAGGCCTAAACAGCAAAGTATGGTGCATGTCCACATTGCTTGGAGCCACTGTTTTGTGTGGTCCCTGTAGTCCTCACAGATTACGTTCCTCAGGCTTAAGGTTTTGTAAGTAGTAACACACAGTACTGTATGGTACACACGTAAAGCTTATCTGGGTTGCCATACCTTTGTGTCTTGTAATTATGTCTGATGTGTGTGTGGGTATGCCTGTAACATGTCCTCTGTCATATGTGTGGTACAAGATATAACTGCGTATCTAGCAACATTTATAGTTTACTACAGCAGTATGCCACCTATATCCACAATTGTGCACATATTTTGGCCACGGGTTTGCCATCAACAAGTTGTGTGGTATAATGGTAATACTGTAACTGGACTTTACAAACATTGGGATGGATGACATATTTATTTATGCATTCGCTTGATCTATACCTTCTGTGGCTAGGTGGTGCATTGTGTTGCATACAGTGTGCCATGTACTGTTGTATAGTCTTATATAGTGGTTTTATTTTGTTGCTGTGCAGAACATGGTTTATTATATAGAACGTGCCAGGCACTTTCAAGCAGTTGTGGGGTGAGCACTGATAAGTGGTATTGAAAGTGTTTAATCTCAGTCAGCTAATTGGTTGCTATATATGGCAGTTCAGTAATATCTGTACTGTATAATGCTGTGTGTGCCATATGACTTTGCTCAGACATATTTTTTCTTTGTCTTTCAGGGATCATGGCCCACCATCGTAATCCCAGCTACAGTAGTGCTGAGGATGACATCATTACCAGCTGTCTGATTCAGCACTACAGCCTATTATTCTCGAGAACCAGCCAAGACCAGCATGAGCGTACTGCACTGTGGCAAGATGTTGCCCGGAGGGTAAATGACATAGGCATGCATAACCAGACATATGAGCAGGTACGCCATCACTGCAGTGATTTACTTAGACATGTCCGGCAGCATGCTTCTAATGTCCGTAGACAACAGCTTGCGACAGATGGTGGGGTTAACATCCACCCCCCCTCATCAGAGTGGAGGAGCTGCTGATGAGCCTGGTGGCACCTGCCAAACAGCAACATCAGCAGACATTTACCTTAATGGAGGTTGGGGCCACCCAGCAAGAACACATGGAGCATGCAGGTAACATGGCATATCTGTAAACTACTGTTACCTCTATTGGTAGATCATGCATATGTGAGATGTGTACTGTGTAGTTAGAAGATGTGGAGCCTGTTGTTGTGCAATACTGATCATTTGGAACATAAACTGTAGACCTGTGAATGTAAACTGTTGTACTACTGTAAGATTGCAAACCCACAGTAGCAATGCCACAGTTGTTGACAC
Organism: Protopterus annectens; assembly: GCF_019279795.1. Taxonomy (NCBI): domain Eukaryota; kingdom Metazoa; phylum Chordata; order Ceratodontiformes; family Protopteridae; genus Protopterus; species Protopterus annectens. Next base: position 327,036,001 of record NC_056730.1, on the reverse strand, counting down.
TGGCAAACTGTCTCATATCCATGTAGGTCCCTCTGGTGTGACAGCAAGGCAGTGGACACATGCTGGTGAGTGTGTTCTACATTTATTATTGCAAATAAAAAGTGCATGTCATAGTTAAGGTGTAGGCCATGTACACATGTAACACACCTACGCATAATGCATGCTGTGCATGTTTGCTGTGAGACTACGCACATCTCAGTAATGTGATTAGCTGCCTCAAACACATGCAATACACAGACCATCTCAAACAAATGTGGCTACACTGACCATTGGATAGGCAGAGTCGATATGCATGCACACAACATACACAACTATGTCATACACAGAACATGTTGACATGCTACACATGAAGTATTCACAAACCCTCTGTAAAGTCACACTCCAGTATCCAAAATGTCATCCACACAGCACACATAACATACCTGAGGGGTAGAGGCCTATCATGGGGCAGTGAAACACACTGCAACACACAACACATTCATGTTAGGCAATGTTCCTTATTGGCCTCCTTACAAACCCATGTAACAACTGGCTGTGAAATGGTGAATGTAGCCATGGTAGTGCAGTTCTGGTACAGCATGATAGGTGCTGGTTTCGGACACATTTTTTGCCTTGAGTGACCACATGATGCTTCATGATGATGGCTTATGGTACTACACCCCATCCAGTTATTGTAACCACAGTACTACACATAGCTTTCATTGCTATGCACCTCAATGTTGTGTGTGTGCAAACATATGCACCTATAAACAATACATACCAATCACCATTTGCACAACCGGCACATATATGTCTTGTACTGCTATTGAGTGGCTAGGTCATATGACACACATTGGGTATGTGTGATGTTTAAATATGCATTTGTGTTTTAGCATGCCATGTCATGGATGACACTGGCATGTCCACAATATGATCTACACTCACCATAACTACTGTACATTGGCTATGTGGACCAATGGTATTCCATCAGTTATACATGCACCACTGATCTTGTGTGTATACACATCATGCATGAGCTAAAACTGTGTCCACAATTATTTGCTAAAGACACAGAGGCTCTAATCAGAATTGGATATCTATGTGACACACAGATACACATCCAGCCATGGTATGTATACCTGTGAGTGATGGTGCACAGTACATTAAAGACTTTTTAATACTTGCACATCAATGTTGTGTCCATGTATACATTGCATTCCAGGGGGAGGACAATCACCGAACAACAAAACACATGCATCAAAGCCATGTATACTGTTAGTAACAAGGACTGTCTACACTCGTACTGCATCCTGTTGAGCAACACATGTCCTGCATGCTGACATGTGTGATATGACTGTTTGGCTTGTGATACTGTACCTCACTATCAGCTGCTATTGAGTATGTTCTGAGATTGCTGGTGGCATGTGTGCATGTGTGCATGTGTGCATGTGTTCATGTGTGCATGTGTTCATGTGTTCATGTGTTCTGACATCATGTACAGGTCTTAAAGTGTGTTTCCTGTTTTACTCTCACAGGTGCTGAGGTTGGGCTGGTTCAGTGTAGCAGGGAACCTGATGTCACTGACACAAATAGTGATAATGAGGATAGGTGTGTTAAGCCACAGGCATGTTTGTCAGGGTCAGTTTTTGGGCCACCAATTGGCAGTACACAAGTCTCTACCCCATCCATGCAGACAGTCATACTGCCTGTACATCCATCATCACCAATGCCCTTAGCAGAGGGACAGTGTACAGTCGGCAATGACCAGGACAGTGTGGTATCTATGGCACATGCATCAGGACACAGCAGCCATAGACAGATGTCTGGAATGGTACCACATAGGCAGATGTCCAGGGGTTCTCGTCAGAGCACTGCTGGTCATCATGCCCCTGACAGACGTGCCACAACTCTTACAACTACATGCATGTTCCAGGCTGTCATGGAGTCACAGGCACGTATGGAGCAGTACACCAGACAGGGACTAAGGGCACAGAGGGCTCATAACACCTCTTTAAATGACAGTATCCGTGACCTAGCAGGTGCCATCCATAATTACACTGAAGTCATTGATGGACGTTGGGGTGAGACATTAGATGTCCTCCACAATGTCATGTCCATGTGTCAGGACAGTGCAGGACAGTTGAGTCATCGATGTGGACGTATGCCAGCAACATCATCAGCTGGCAGTCACTGTGGATGTCCATCAAGTCATAGCCGCTCCCGTAGTGCCAGTACCAGCCCCAGCAATGTTGGGGGTGGGCTGTCCATAGACCATCCTAGCAGACCATGTGCACATGGCTTTGGCCAGTCCCAGCAGAGACCTGGATCCAGTGTACATATGTCAACCTCTGAGGATAGTACCCACTCTGGATTAGTACCTGATACAGTCTGTAGCACCCATGCCAGGCACAGGTCCCATATCCATGGCCAGAGATGGTGATCTGTAAAGCCTGCCAGGTACAGTCTGTAGCTGTCCCACAAATCTCCGTATATGGCAGCCACATGGTGGAACTGTGTGCATGCAGACACACACACATAAACCAGACACCTAAGGCAAACACATACCCACACACATTACATTCACATTGGCCCATAACAGTACTCTTGGCCCTCACACACACACTCACACACACACATGTCAATTGTATGGCTCAGTGTAGGCCTCTGGCAAACCAACAACACACCCTGTGCATATGATGAAACTGTGCCACCTCCTGTCATCTGTAACACTGATGCAGGAACAGGCTAACATGGTGCTGATGCACAGGGTGACTTTATAACAGAATAGCAATGTTAGCATGTTGTCAGCAGTAAAGTGTAATGATATCCTAGAAGGTGTAGCTGAGCAGGCATGATGCATTAAAGCTATAATTATCAATGTAGTATTGTTTACACCAGTGTTTATTCCAATTGTGTATTGTCTTCCCATGTGCCACTTGGCTGATGTGTGTAGTTTTGTCAGCATGTGTTAGAGAGTGGACAGTAAGTGTGGGATGTGTGCAGCACAGATTTGCAGGTGTAAATTTGTAAACATGGTTGAGGTGCACTGTCTGCATGTACGTGCATATTGGACACATGGGCAGGGTGACATGCCCTGTATTAGACAGTGTTAACACTCCATAGTTTCTATTGGTGGCCAGTATGCATTGTACTATACACATTTTGGAACTTGAGTACATGTGTGTATGACACGGTTTGACACTGTGCTGTGGGTGATACTGTTACTAACTGTCATTGGTTTGCATTCTGGTAGTATACATAACTTCAACAGCCTGACCATAAACAATTGTTAGATGATGTCTTGACAACTGACACACAGTAACATTTGCAGCCTTCAAGTACTATTCTATGCCAGTAACCAGTGGTATTCACCTGCACTCAGTCCTGGGACAACTCCTGTTTGGCATATAGCTTTCTTAGGTACAAGCAAACACAGTAGGGATATGTCTGGCCATGTTTGGCAATGCATACTGTGGGCTATAATGCATTCTCCAGATGACACACACATCCTCCAAAAGGGTATCATACAGACAGATACCTGGTGTCAAACCCATGCTGTAAAGCTATAAGCCAAATCAAGCATAGTCATCCACTTTTACAAAACATAGTATCCCCAGAGTACCACATAGGTAGTAGCCCCCAAAATGTTGAACAGGTACCGATGTATACATAGAGCCATGTGTTACATCATTTCTCCTTTGATAATCACATTTCCAAAGGGTTTTGGAAATCTCTCTGTGGATCACATAAGCAATAACGGGTCTGCATGCATATCCACAAAGGTTGTTGCACACCTATAATAAATAGCCATTTTTGACAGACTTTGCTGCTTTTGAACAGGTTTCAAATATACCTTAGGCATAAACCCTCACTGACACTATTCAATAGAAACCATAATGAGTGTATGTGAAACGGATGAAATAGGCCAGGGATCACTGCAGTGGCTAGGCTTGTCACAAGCATACAGATGTGACCTAAGGTCTGGAAAGCAGCAGCACACTCTGGCAAAGATAACAGATGTGTTCATGGAGAAAGCAGGGTTCCCACCTATGAAATAATTGAGGTCACATATATGTATGTGTATTTGCCACACTGCTACCTGATGTGTAATGCACATACTGTTGTCATTGTGATATGTCATACAGTACTAAAAGCAAAACCCACATCACATTGACCAACAGTGTCACACACATGAAGTACACACACACAGTCACCAAGTGCAGGAGTCAAACCCCTACCTAACTACTTTATGATACTAGAGCAGTACATATTAACACTGCGCGCTATACACATTACTGGGAGTTCTCCTTTCCACAGGTATATTTGTAGGATGGCAACATCATCAGACTTGAAAAAGATGAGTATACCACTTTTAAGGTGTTTCAGTAGTCTTCAAAAAGGTTGCTCCTCTCCTAGGAGACACACACACACACTCTTATACAGTTGGCAAGTGCAGGATTCGAGCCCCGACCTAACTACTTTATGATACTAGATGAGTACACATAAACATGATGCGCTACACACATTAGTGGGAGCTCTCCTTTCCACAGGTATATTTGTAGGATGGTGACATCATCAGACTTGACAAAGATAAGTATACCACTTTTAAGGTGTTTTAGTAGTCTCCAAAAAGGTTGCTCCTCTCCAAGGAGACACACACACACACTCTCATACAGTTGTCAAGTGCATGATTCAAACCCCTACTTAATGATACTACAGCAGTATGCATTTACACAACATGCTATACACATTACTGGGAGCTCTCCTTTCCACAGGTATATTTGTAGGATGGTGACATCATCAGACTAGACAAAGTGGGTTACATTAGGTGACATTAGGTGGGCTACATAGAAGGAATTTCTAAACACTTTGGCAATGTGATCATCAAAGGAGAGTTTACTATCTACCTGGGTCCCCAGGGCCATAATTGCATTATCTGTACATACTGGATTACCACCTATGTGGTAATTTGTGTGCACTTTGTTTTATCCAAAGGGGATGACTATGCATTTTTTGGCATTCTGCTTGAAGGCATTGTTTTGACACCAGGTATCTGTCTCTGTAAGACCTTTCTGGAGGATGTCTGTGTCAGCCATAGAGTCGATTATGGACCACAGTTGGCAGTCATCTGCAAACCTTTTCAGCCATACTCCTCCCATGCTTGCCTGTACCTCTGAGCAGTATCTACTGAACAGGTGGGGTCCCAGGACCAAGACCTGTGGGATGCCATTTGTGACTGATTTAGAGTCGGACATGACACCCGCAACTCTGAACATGTGTGTTTGATCTGTGAGCCAGTTGGCCACCCATCCTGTGACATAGGTGTTAATGTTCAAGTTGGTAAGCCTGTCCATGATGCTAGAGTGGGGAATGGTGTCAAAGGCCTTAGTGAGGTTCAGGTGGGCTGTGTGGACTACTTTCACCTCCATCTGTGTCCTTGGTAACTGTTTCAAAGAAGTCAACTAGGTTTAGGAGGCAGGATCTGCCTTTAACAAAGCCAAGTTGGGTAGAGTCCAGTGTCTGGAGGTTCCCAATGTCTCTGTTTATGCGTTACATGATAATTTGCTCCACAGCTTTGCAGACCAGGCTGAGTAGGCCTATAGGACAATAGTTTCCAGGTTCTGTTGTGGCACCACCTTTGTGGAGCTGGATGACTGTTGCTGTATGCCATTCTTTGGGTACATAGCCTGTGGTAAGGTTGAGTCTGGACAGTGAATGTAGGTGAGGGTGTAGTTCCTTTTGGGGCTGGTGTAAGACGCAGCCTGGGACACTATCCAGTACCATTGATGCTGTGTGCTTAGCTTTGGAGATGGCTGTTTTTACCTGCATGTCCATGAAGTCTGGGGCTCTGCATTCTTCTGGGATGGACACAGGCCCTTTTGGGGGTGATGGGAGGGAGTTTGCACTGAACTTGTCTGCCAGGATGTGGGCAATGTCAGTTGGTTCAGTGTATTTTTTGCCATTTTGCAGTAGCTGACAACATATTTGAGAGTTGCCACCTAAATATTTGGCATAACTGACGAAGGCTCTGTGGTTGTTATTCTTACATTCCTTGGCAATTTGTCTTTAGAAACCATCCTTGGATTATTTTATGAGCGATCATTGTTTCTTCCTAATAATGATCAGTGATGCCTTTCCTTTTGTAAAGTTTGCTCTATCATGTGTTAGTTTCCTCCTTCTGTTGTATAGCTTATTTATGGGCAATGACCACCAGATTGGTTTCTTATATTTAGAGGAGTGCGTCTTGGTTTTATTTGGGATGTCTCGATCCATGCATCCCTGTAGATACTCATAGAATGCACTTGTAAATGATTCTGCAGATTGTATAGCATTATCCTATAGCAAGGGTGCTTTGGAACTTTCCACTTTGGTCTTGAGAAGTGTGCAGTTTGCTTTTGAAAATTTCTTCACAGTGGTTTCCTTGACTGGGGGGGGATGTGGATGTCCAGTGTGATTACTTTATGATCTGATATTACCAGCGAGGGGTTTATCTCTGGTGTGGAACACTGGTACCCCATGTTGGTGATGATCAGGTCCAGTATGTTGTCACCTCTAGTGGGCATGGTGACCAGCTGTTCCAGGGTGTTTGAGTTTTTAAACTCTAGGAAGCATTGGGCAAAGGACATTGTACACGAGTAATTCTAAGTCAATGTTTGGGTAGTTGTAATCTCCTCATATAATGGTGTTTGGTAGGACCTTTATATTTTCCACTGCTCTCAGGAATACTGAGTGAGGTTCCTGAGACAAGGTAGGTGATCTGTAGCAGGCTACAATCTGATAAGCAGCTTTGCCCAATGTTAGTTGCACTTGCATGGTCTCCAAGGCCTCATGATGTGCCACTAACCTGAAGGTGTGGGTATCCATAAGGTAAATGGATACACCCCTTCATTTTGTATTTCACTCTGGGTTTTGGGGCCAAAGATCAGAGGGATTGTGAGTGTTTTACGTGGAGCATGTCCAACAGCTCTGTGTTTGACTTAGCTTTTTATGTTAGGCAGAGATCACCTCTGAGTAGGCGATATGCGAGAGAGTACAGCTGGAGCATTTTGAGACGGTCTGTGTATGGCATGTATTTCAGGCTGCTAATGCTCTTTGTGAGGTATTTCTGCAGGGTTTCCAGTTGTTGTAGATGTCTTGTGAGGTACATATTAAAAGGGGCGTTGTACTCTATTATGGATCTAGTGAGTGATGAGTAGAGGGGAACAATGTCCTTTTCTATTCTGCATGAGACACCTTTTGTGATGAAGTGTGCCACATAGAAGGATTTCCTGACTACTGTGGGGATGTGATTATCACAGGTGTGTCCACTGTCCACCTGTGACCCAAGGTCTCTTATCACACTTTCAGTGTTAAGTATACTACCGCCTATATTGTAGTTCATGGCTACAGAGTTTTTACCAAAGGGGATGACAATGCACTTTTTGGCATTGAACTTGAGGCCATGGCTTGGACACCAGGTATCTGTCTCAGTGAGGCCCTTTTGTAGGATGTTTCAATTATGGCTCCTAGTTTGCAGTCATCTGGAAACTTCATTAGCCACAGACTTTTCATGTTAAAGTTTACTTCAGGGAAGTAGATACCAAACAGGACAGGACCCAGGACTGAACCCTGTGGTACTGCACTTGTCACTGGTCCAAAATTGTGCTTGGAGCCTGCTACTTTCACAGTGTGTGTTCTGTCAGTGAGCCAGTTGGCAACCCATCTTGTAACATAGCAATTTATACCTAGTTTAGTGGGTTTATCTATAATTCCAGAGTGGGGGATGGTGTTGAAAGCCGTGGCAAGATCTATATAGGCTGTGTGAACCACCTTACCCTTGTCTACGGTTCTGGTGACTGCTTCAATGATGTCCATCAGGTTTAGGAGACATGATCTGCCTTTTACAAACCCAAGAGTTTGGAGATTACCAATGTCTTTTTTTATAAGTTATATGATGATACATTCCATGGCCTTGCAGAGCAGGCTCATCAGGCTAATGGGGCGCTAGTTTCTGGGGTCCGTGGTGGCTCCCCCCTTGTGTAGTGGGATAACTGTCGCTGTGCACCATTCAGCAGGCACAAAGCCTGTGTTGAGGCTATGACTGAACATGGTATGTAGGTGTGGTGTCTGTTCATTCTGTAGTTTGTGTAGAACACGGCCTGGGAAGTAATCTGGTCCCATGGATGCTGTGTTCCTGGCTTTGGAGAGTGTTTTTTTTACCTGTGCAGTCATGATGACAGCAACCTTGCAGTCTTCCGTTATAGAGATGTGCTCTTTCATGGGTAAGAGGGGGGTAAAGCTATCACTGAGCCTATCTGCCAAGATGTTGGCAATATCAGTTGGGTCTGTATATTTAGTGCCATTGTGCTGTAACTCAGAGCAGATCTGAGTGTTGCCATTGAGATTCTTGACATAGCTATAGAATGCTTTGTGCTTGTCTTTAGAATCAGTGTCAATTTTGCTTTCTTAACTAGCTTTGGAGGATTTTATCAGGGATCACAGCTTCTTACTGATGTTGACCATGGAGCTCCTCCCCTCATGGGATTTTACCCTCTTTTGCAACAGTTTCTTCCATCTGTTGTGCAGATGGAATATGGCAGGGGAACACCAGATTGGCTTCCTTTTCTTGGAGGATGGCGTCTTGGTTCTGTTTGGGATAGCATGATGCATGCAGTCATGTAAGTGCTTATAAAGTGCAATTGTGAAGGATTCAGTAGTCATAACTGTATTGTCCATCTGCATGGGTGTCCTGCAGTTCAGCACTTTTGTCTTAAGAAGCATGAAGTTGGCTTTGGAGACATTTTTTAACATGGTTTCCTTAATGGGGGTGTGGGTCCAGAACGTGGATATGTAGGGTAATTAGCTTATGGTCAGATGGGACCAATGAGGTGCTGACTTCAGGTGTGGAACACCAGTCACGCAGGACAAACCAAACCCCGTTACCAACACAAATAACCACAAAGTGAGCTAAATGCTACTGATTGCCAGAAATCTCAGCCTCCAGATGCACACACTCGAGGCACTTCTCATTATGGAGAATATTGCTATCTGTGCAGTAACAGAAACCTAGTTCAAGACTCCAGACAGCACACTAGCACTACCAGGATACTACTCATTCCATACCTTCCAGCATCAGAACCTGAATCATAGCACATAGGGTGAGGATGTATCCATATTCATCAAGGATACCTACACCTCTCTCTACATGCTCTCTACAGGATATGTACCCATAGAATGTTGCACAGCAACGTTCTTCACACTCCACAGGGGTGGGGCCACAAAAACCCCTATGAGCCTGATGAGTGTGTTCTGCAAGGCAATGGAGCCAATCATAATGGAAGTCAACAATACAGAGATTGGGAACCTTCACACAGTTGAGCACACCCAGTTTGGCTTTGTCAAATACAGACCACATCTCCTGAACTGGGAGAATTTCTTTGACAGTTACCCAGGATACAGATGATTGAAATGAGCTCAACACAGCCTACCAATAAATCGCTAAGGTCCTTGACACCATTCCCCAGTCAGGTATCATAGATGAACTCACCAACCTGGCCATGAATCCATACATCACGAGATGGAGTGCAAACTGGCTCACAGATAGATCCCACACATTAAGAATTGCTGGCTACGTCAGACTCTACACCGGTAATGACTGGTGTCCCCCAGGGCTCAGTCCTGGGGTCAATCCTGTTTGGTATATACTTCTCAAATGTACATGCTAACACAGGAGGGTTGTGGTTGACTAAGTTTTCTGGGAACTGTAAAGTGTTTGCCATAATAGATTTCCCGGAAGACAGACATATTCTCCAGAAGGGACTCTATGAGACAGATGCGTGGTGTCAGAATCATGGCCTCAAGCTCACTGTGGAGGAATGCATAGTGATCCTCTTTGCTGAAAACAAAATACCCACAAACTACCACATAGGTGCTACCCCCTTAAAATGACAAGGTGATAAGGGATCTGGGGACACAAGTAGATAGTCATCTTTCCTTTGACAACCATGTTGCCAAAGTGATTGGGAGATCCTATGTGGCCCACCTAATCAACAAAGGGTTTGCATCAGGATCCAAAGAGGTAGTGTTGGCACTCTACTCTTACATCATCAGACCCATCACTGAGTACAGTGCACCATTTTGGATGTACTCGATTTAGCATATCCAGCAGCTGTAGAGACCACATAGGTACCTCACCAAGAGGATTACTGGCCTCAAACAGTTGTGTTATGCAACACAACTGGTAAAACTAAATCTGTTCTTTGTTGCGTACTGCCTACTCAGAGACACATTCTGCCTAATATACAGAACAATGTCCAACACATAACTGTTGAACATGCTCCATCTACAGATAACAACATTGAGTCACCCTACACATTCCAGGGATATGATCAGAACAATGAATACAACATGATGGTGGGATAGAGTACCATCCCAGAAACTTGCCTTACTGTGGAACAGAGTCCCAATGTACATCAGACAGAACCCCTCGCTGACACTCTTCAATTGGAACCTTCATGAGTGGATGAGAAACAGACAATTCATGCCAGGCATCACATCAGCAGCCCCACTAGAAAGGGGCTTAGGGTACTAACTATTAGAACTATGCCTTGGGAGACTACCCAATGGTGTGGTGAAAGATGCACAACTTGCGTAGGCTGATATATGCCTTTGTGGAGATAGTCTACTACATACCTATGAACCTATGTGACAGGTACATGTCTACAGATAGTAGATGTGTACTTCATTGCACACTCATGTTGTACAGCAGGCACATGGACCACATACACTGTAATGCTTATAGATACTGGTGGCTGTTATGTACAGTGGGAGAGATGTGTACCTCATGTCTTTCGTGCCATTGGAATGTGTACTGGGTGGGACAGCCCTGGATGGCTCCCTGTCATGCTCACCCTCTTACACACATCTCTGCCCATCCATCTTTGGCTTATTATACTGTGTTCCATATATATATATATATATATATATATATATATATATATATATATATATATATATATATATATATATATATATATATATATATATATATATATATATATATATATATATATAGGTACATATGTAGGTAATAGGCTATCTGCCTGAAGGCATATATTAGTATGGCCAGAGTGTGCAGCTATCACCACCCATGGAGTTAGTTCCCTAGTCCTCTGTGTAGTAGAGCTGATGAAGTGATCCATGGTGTGACAGTTCAGTTTCACATATACTCATCAAGGCTCCTCTGGAAGAGTGTCAATGAGAGTCTTGGCTTAATGTCGGTTGGGAGCCTGTTCCAAAGCAAGGGAAGTCTGTGTGTTAGTAATGTATCCCTCCAACATGTTCTATTTAATGTTGTGATGATGATATCCCTAGAGCATGTAGTACAGTGAGCTTGGGTTTACTTCAGATAGTGCATGTACATCAGTTCTGCATTGGACATGGACTAGTCTGTTGGGCAGAGATCTCCTGAGTAGACAGTATGCAACAGAGTACAAATTGAGTTAAATCCAGTCTTGTTGCATGGGGCAACTGTTTGGGGCCAGTAATCCTCTTGTTGAGGTACTTCAGTGATCTTTCCAGCTGCTGAAGGTGCCTAGTCAGATTTATCGCAAGTGTGTTGTGGTACTCTCTGACGGGTCTGATGACTGAGTATAGGGAACCTCCTTTGACCTACATGCAAAGACCTTGGCAGTTTGTGGGAACACATAACATGATTTTCTAACCACTTTGTGAATGTTCTTCTGGAAGTAGAGAGGACTATCCACATGTGTCCATAGATCCCTTATTATCACCTCCATATTTAGGGTGTTGGCACCTATGTGGTATTTGTATGACTGTAGCTCGAGGCCATGATTTTTACATCACATGTGTCTGACTGAGACCCTTCTTAAGGATGTCTCTGTTGTCCCAAACATCGATTATGACAACTTTTTTGCAGTCATCCACAAACTTTGCTAAACATAGCCCTCGTGTGTTTGACTGTATTTCTGAAAAGTGTACACCAGACAGGAGGGGGTCCCAGGAATGAGTCATGGGGGACAGCAGTTGTTACCAGCTTGAACAGGAGACCACAGTTCTTGCCTTGTGGAATCTATCTGTGCCCCAGTTGGCAATCCATCAGATAACATACATATTTATGCACTGGTTGTTGATTTTGTGGATACGACATGTGTCTGGGATGTTGGAAGAGGGCTTTCCAAGGTCTATGTGGGATGTGTGTAGCTCATTTCATTGATGTATGTCCTGGGTGACTGCCTTGAAAACAGTCTAGCAGGTTTAGGAACCATGATCTGCCCCTGACCAAACCAAAATTGGTAGGGTTGGGTGTTTGTAGGCTCACAATAGCTCTGTTTATGAGTTCCATCATGATGGACTCCATGGCCTTACAGATCAGGCTTAATAGGCTTATAAGACAATAGTTCCCATGGTCTGTTGTGCACCAACACTTGTGGAGTGTGCCAAACGTTGCTGTAACGCATTCAACAGTTTCATATCCTGTACAGAGGGTGAGTCTCAACAGACTGTTCAGGTGCAGGGTCTGTTTGTTTTGGAGTTCACATATGACACAGCTAGGGAAACCATGTCATCCCATAGACGCTGTGTTTTTAGGTTTGGAAAGTGCTGTTTAACCATTGCATATGTGATTTCTGGGTTTTCACAATCTCCAGGTATGATAATGGGCCCTTTTGTCAGTGAGAGGGGGGTAAATATGTATGAACCAGTCTGACAAGATGTTGGCAATGTCAGTCATGTACATGTATTTATTTACAGTTTGCACTGACTCAGAACATATGTGAGTTTACATTCATATTTATGACATAGCGAAAGAAAGCTTCATGGCTCTTTATGGACTCTTTGACAATATTTTTGCCAGAACATGGATTGGATAATGTTAGGAGTGCTCATTGTTTATTGATGATACTGATCAGAGATTTATTGATCTTCTTTGAATTTTCACCTTCTTTGAACAACTTAAGTACTTGTAGTACATAGTTTGATTATGACAGGAGTCCAATATATTATATGGGTCTGTTTTCATATAACTGTGTGCTCAAGGCAGGATTGGTGAATAGTGACACGTTTCTGGGGTAAGAACTGCAACTGCCAGATATATGTGGCCCACTGCTGTACTCAGACATGGCCTAAGTGTGTGAGCATGCCCAGTATGACCTTTCAGTATGTTGTTGACTGACATTTGCTTCGTTTATTTAAGTGTGTGAGCATGCACAGTATGACCTTTCAGTATGTTGCTGACTGAAATTTGCTAAATTTGTTGAAGTGTGTGAGCATGCCCAGTATGGACATATAGACTATATGTGTGTGAAAAATCAAGTTGGTTTTTACTTCAGGGCTCACCTTTGTGTTGTACATCGACAGGAAGCATGCTGTGCCTGCAGGGCTTCCATGAGTCACTTTGCATAGACTTATCAACATTTCTACATACAGGGGGGACAGCTATTATTTGCACATTTCTACCCGGGGGGCATACCTGATTGTTACTGTAGGTGTACATAGGATGAAGGGTTCACCTGACACTTATACACATTTGCTAGGCCTGCACTGCTATGTCAGGTACTCCATTTCAGTCTGTACTGTTGCCTATCATACTGGCTTGAGGCATACTACTGTACTACAGATCTTAGCTTCCAATTTCACGTATATTAGTTTCTGACTTCATAGCCTACCCAACCCACATCACGCTGCCTGGCCTGCTGTTATCTGTCTGCATAGGCCTTAGGGGAAGTTTATTTATTATTATTATTTTATTTTACATTTGTTAACCAGGATGGTCCGACTGGATACATGTCCTTTTTCAGCGGAGGCCCGGGGAGAAAAGCTCCAACAGAGTTACACTGATAATTAGGTACAGTAAATGAGCTGAAAGAACTTAACAAAAACATAGGCTATTTACATACAAGTACAAGACTGCCATTACTATTTCTGAGATTACTACAAATGTAACATTAATAACATATTAGCAAGGACAGTAGGCAGTATAATGACATAGAGTTAGACAGGATACATATTTCTTTATCACAGTATACAAAGTACTTATCATCTTAGCTAGTTGTTTATGTTTTAGTTAATGGCACAGAGGTAGTCTGGGTTTGAGCAAGGACATAGCCAGTGTGACTTGAAGTGGAGTTTTAGACTATTTACTCATATGCCTCTTCAGGGGGCATGATACAGCATTTGTTTGTGTTTGCATTAGTCTACAATTGTCCTGCTGTGTCTGTGCCAGCGAAATGCTGTCATGGCTTAGTGGTTCAGTACTGTGACTATAGTGCACAGTATCCTGAGTTTGAGCCCTGCCACTGCTTTTTATTTTCCTGCTGGGCAGACCTGACTGGTTAAGGAACAGTAAAGCAGGTGTGAGCGTGTTTACCCGACTTTGCTCGACTTTGCCTGACTTTGCCCAACATTGCCCAACATTGTCCAACATTGCTCAACGTTGCCCAACATTGCCCAACATTGCCCAACATTGCTCAACATTGCCCGACATTGCACTAGTTTGGGCAGCGTGCAGCTCCTCGCAATTGTGCTTAAATATGCTAAATAGTGGTAAAATGTGCTTAGCACTGCTCTATATTGTGTAAAATAGGGCAATCATGCCTCAGGTGGTGCTGCAGGGCTGCCTATGTCAGATGCACAGAGTACACTCCCTATACATGTTTGAAAACAGGTAGTGTCAAATTAGGCATCCTTTTATTGTGTGTGTGAGTCAGAGAGAGGTGTCATTTCCAGGGTTCCTACTGAGTCAGTGTATGTGCTATGAGTTGCCTCTTTGCCAAGGCCAAGGCATACTGGGCACGCCTCCTTCTGACTACTGGGGCAGGCTCAGATTGTTCCTCCTCCGAGTCATGCTGTGCCTGTGCAGGCCTTGGCAATGGTGGAGGGCTGTTTGGCCCTGCCCCATGCTGTTCTTGCTGCAGCTGTTTTCACAGGATCATATTGTGTAGCATGGCACATACCATGACAATTTGGGTGCATGTAGTTGGTGAGTACTGCAAGGCTCCACCAGATGTGTCCAGGCACCGGAACCATGACTTGAGCATCCCAAACACATGCTCAATAATGTTTCTTGTTTGTGCATGTGCCTCATTATGGAGTTCTTGTTCAGGTGTGTGCATTTCTGATAGGTGTCATCAGCCACGGCTCCAGTGCATATCCAGCATCCCCCACTAGGTGAACATCAGGGATGTCCCCACTGGCAAATCTCTGGTACAGCTGTGTCAGATGCCAGATGTGGGAATCGTGATAGCTTCCAGGGCAGCCAGCACACACATTCATTATTATTCCCTGGGCATTGCACACGACCTGGCAGTTGATGGAGGGTAAGCCCTTGCGATTGATGTAGACCCTACCCCACTCACCGGGTGGTGCTTTGATGTACATGTGCATGCATTCTATTGCACCCACTACCTCAGGGTATTCTGCTATTTGGTGGAAAAGACGCATATTGCTGGCCAATGCCTCACTGGAATTGGGGAAATATACATGCTCACTGACATGTGCTGACATGGCATCCAGGAACTGGTGCAGTACCCTGGATGCTGATGCCTGTGAAACCCCCATCATATCACCAGTTGGTCTCTGGAAGGTACCTGTAGCTAGTATTCATAGGCCAACACATACCTTGGTATCCACTGGGATGGGTTCCCCTCTGTTGGTTCTGTGTGTCAGACATGGCCAGCACAGCTCAACAATTTGCTGCAGGAGGTCTCTGTCCAATCTATAGCGCTCCACTATCTCCAACTCATGTAGCCCTTGGTAGGTTACCCTGGGTCTGTACACTCTTCTCTGTCTCCTCACTGTGGGTTGCTGAGCAGCATTAACAACATCACAACCCTCAGCATCTTGCACATGTTGGTTTATGATAGCAATAGCAGCCCCAACATTTTATCTGACTTAAGCTTTTTAAGTTTTCACTCTTTGTATACTGCAGTGTTGCAGAGTTACAGGGTAGACTGCTGTTTTCAGAGTTTAAAGTGCTGGGCTGGGCTAGTCTACTGCCTGTGTAATTGGCTGATTTTGATATATTTCACCTGGCAGCTCTGCTAGTTCTCCTGGGTTAACTTCCTACTACTTCTTTTCCTTCCTTTTCCCTTTCTGTTTCCACAAGGGGTAGTGCCGCGCAAACAAGCGCACACGAGCGCACACAAGCACACACGCATGCACACGGTGTAAGCACGTTTGCAAGAAATTTCAGATATATCCACGGCGTACACCTTTGGTTTCTTGTTTTCAGCTAGGACAACTGTAGACATGCCTCTTGCAATCCTAAGCAACTCAGGGCAAACACCAGCCACTGTGCTCCAATCAGCTTACAGTCTTTCAGACATACCCCCTCATGATGTCATCTATCGTCTACTCTACTACTCCCCTACACCTACATTTACACTCTAGGGACATGGCTCACATGCCGGGGAAAATTGGGATTCACTATCCTTATCCTCATTTGCATACAATTGCCTACTAATGCTTGGTTACATCTCTCACACTTAGCTTTCCCCCTTAGCAACCACTACTCAGTGGCCATGTTGTTTTCAGCCTGCCATTCACCTGCATGGCAGAACAAGATTTTTAGTGAAAATGCCCATTTTTGGCTATTTTTCAATTGTTTTCATTTTATTTAAAGCGCAGCACATTTGCGCGGCTCTGCGCTACGCTTAAACATCGGCAATCGGGGGAAAAAATGGATTTTAATGATTTACAACATTTGCAAATGCCAATGGCCTTATATTTGGCCATTGGCATGCTTCCTCAACTAGATGCATCCTTTATTTGGAGCTGTCATAGCTCCATTTAGCTATTTGCAGAATGGTACTCCGTTACCAATGGAGTACATTTCTGCAAATAACACTACTCTTCCATGGACAGGTTAGTGTTTCCTGGATCACAAATTCACCTCATTTCCATAGCTTTCAACAACAAATGAGGTAATTTGCATACCATAACACTGTCCGTGCAAGAGTAGCTTTAGAAGCTCTCATGCACGCCCCTGCCGGCTATTGCTGGATCGCTCGGCAGACATATTGGCTGTCTGCCATCTTACACTACTCTTAGACTCCGTGCAAGCCTTCATAAATCTGGCCCAGTAACTATAAACAAAGCAGGTACATGTATCAGCCTGCTGTACCTTGCAATTTATAAATACATAATCTTTGTGTAGCCTGTCTCTGGCACCATTTCAGTCCTTGCTGCTGCCTTGTATCTCTACACAAATCATACATGCAGACCATTTAATATATATGCAGATATGTCATTGTAAAAAGTGAGCAGAGTGCTGCAGATGTGGGTTAATAGATGCCCACCAACTTAATGGTCCCCAAATGTGTAACAGTAATCACTATGGTACAAAACACTCTGTGTGCTACTTGTGACTGCACAGGCCAGTAGATAGCATTGCTTGGCATGTCTATGCTATGGGTGGTCTTCATTGATATTATTTGTGGTCTAAGTGATTACACCTCTGAAATATCTCTGTAGCATACCTCTCAACCTCTTAAGGCAGGAAATCTGGACAAGGCAATAAATAATGGGGGGACAAAAGCTCAAAAATAGGAACAATTTTTAAATATTGCTCTTACAAACTTAGAAAGTTGATAGATAGCAGGTTTTGCATTAACATGAATTTTCTGAGAGGTATGAAGTCTAAATATCAAATGGATGTCATTATTTTCTGACTTCAGTCCTCAATGATTTGCCAGAAAACCACAATTCTATTGAAAAACAGACCAAAAATGTGAGGCAAAAATCTGGACATTCTGCAAAAAATCTGTACAGTTTAGAAGTATGCTCTGTAGCATATTTGTATCTAATGATCTCATACTGCTTGCACTTTTTGTCTGCAGCCAGCCTGCAGCAGCATAATTGTAAGGAAGCCAATAATGATATGCTCATTGAAACACTATGGCAATATGGCGTGCCTTTAGAAGGCCAGTATGATGATATAACATGTCCACAGAGACAGAGATGATCTGTAGGAAGACATTGTTTACTAGGGTAAGATTGTCAAGGGTATGGCCACACAATACAAATCTGCTGTCACTCTTCCTTGGACATACATGACTAAACACAATGATGGGCTAGAGATACTGAGGCCCCCAACTGTTGCTAGGTTATCTAGCACCCTGTGCAGTTTCCCAGACTGGAGCTCCCCTCAACTCAAAGATGAGAAGCAAAGAAAAAAGCTCTTCTCAAAGTTGAGGACGAAAAAAAGTTCTTCTCAAAGTTGAGGACCAAAAAAGTTCTCCTCTGAAACTGTAGCAAACTGCTTACTAGAAATATAAGTGACTTGTTTATTATTTATTTATTTATTTGACAGTTTTAACTGGGTTAGTCCATCTGAGCAGAAGCCCATTTTCAGTGGAGACCTGAGGAGAAATGCTCCAGAATTACACCAAAGAAAGTACAATATAAAACAATATCAATATACAAAATATATAAGTAATTCAAAATATAAGTAGTTCAAGTTACAAAACCAATTATACAGAAAATTAACCATGAGAATAATAAAAAGTGAGACCAAAAGTACAATAGACAGAGTAACAAGTTTACAACATATTTCTGTTTAACAAATGAGCAAGAGTTTTAAAGAGTATACCTTGAAAGAAAGACAAAAGAGGGGAGAAGAGGTGAATGATGAGGAGAAATAACCTTTGCTTGAGACACTAAGTTAGTGAGGAAGACTAGCCAAGTGGGTAGCTAGGAGGGAGACACCATTGTAATTATGTTGGGTTATTACAATGGCAGGACCGGGATAAATGGAAGCTGTCTCTTAAGGTGAATTTAAAAGAGTTGGGGTTTCACTTAAATTCCACACACTAAGCACTGCTGCACTTTAGCCATGGCCTCAAATGTAATATCAGCATTCATTCCTAATATCAGTACTCACACACCATTGGCAGGTGCCATTCTTGATCCTCATTACCTTGAACCCAGAGCAGTCACATACTCATCCTTCACCCACATACCTCTCAACCTCTTAGAGCAAGAAATCTGGACAAAGCCATAAATTATGGGGGCACAAAGTTCTAAAAATAGGGAAAGATTTTAAATATTGCTCATATAAACTTAGGAGGTTGTTAGAATAACATGTTTTGTGTTAGCATGCATTTTCTATTGGGTATGAAGTCTAAATCTCAAATGTCTGCTATTATTTTCTGACTTCAATCCTCAATGACTTGCCAGTGATTTGCCAGTTAACAGCAATTTTATGAGAAGCATGCCAAAATATGAGGCAAAAATCTGGACATTCTGTAAAAATCTATACAGTTGAGAGGTATGCCCCACCCTTGTTTCACTTCTGCTGAGACCACAAGGCTTAGTATAGGAGATGGTTCCTGTAAAGAAAATGAAAAAACTGACGTGTGTTAGCATGTCTGACAGGAGATTTGTGTATATTCTCAGATTAACTTGTAAATATGCCGGCATGTCTAACTGTGAAAATGTAAATATATTTTAAAATGCTGAGTATTTCCCTGCTTATTCAGAATGTTTAAAAAATCTGTCAGAGTTTTTATACATTTCTAATTGCACATGTTTGTGAAGGAGATTCTAAAGTACAAACTGTCTTTGGAGAATCAGCTGAACAGTCGGTGATGCCATTAGAATGTTCCTGGTTGCTAGGTGATTATTTGAACAGCTGACTGACAGGAAAAGGAACTTTTGTTCAAACAGCTGATTGTTATTTTTAAAAATAAGACACTTAAGACTGTTAAGCTGAACAGTTTGTGAAGAGCAGCAGTTAGTGAAGAGTGCTGTGCAGAAGACACCTGGAAAAAAAAAATCACCAAAAACTGTAAGCCTGCCTTTGCCTTGCTGTTATGTTTTAGATTAGATCAGGCCAGTATTCTCAAGTTAGATTAGAAAAGCTTAGTTATTTAGATAGAGTTTTTCTAAGATGATGGACTTCTATCCTACAGTTTAATTTTATATTTCTGGTGATTGAATTTTGGTGTTTATCGAAAGTTATTGATTTACATTCTTGTAATCATTTTACTTATTATTAAATGTTTTTCATTACCTTACATTGTGGCTGGACAATCAGTGTGTTCTTTAGAGATTAGAGAGTGCTTATACCTGTTTGATATTCCCCATGTCACCTTGAATGCCTGGCTGCTTTTGGTCATGGCTATCACTTGTTTTGATATTTAATTTTTAATAACTGATCACCCTTTGAAGGGCATGTAGACCTGTCTGACTCTGGTGACAGTGTTACCATTTGTATTGGGGAGGGGGACACAGCTGGAAATCTGTGTCAGGTTTCCATAAGTGTCTGAGTGTATGAGATTTAACTTTATTTTGAATGTGAGTGAGTGAGCCAGAGATCTTAAACTGGAACATTGCTCTGAAGTGTATGATAAGGGATTACATTTGGGGTGGACAGATGTATATAGTCCAGACCCAGGAAAAATAGAGCATATTCCTGTTGTGCTCTTAAGAAATTGTGGAATTTTACTCTTGTGTGCTCTGTGCTCCAGTGTTTTCCATGACACTCTCACATTGGAGTCAGTGGCAAGATTGAGGCTTCTTAATTACTGATCTGGATTTTAAGTGAGGAATTTTGCATTTATTGACAACCCCTTTTCAGAGGTGATCTGGGGGAAAAAAGTTCCAAAAAGTAACAAGCGGTATATAGTTGCACACATATATGAATATGATACAAATATATTGTGTACAGATAAACATATAACATATACTATACACAGACATAATTTATTTATTCTTTTTTATTTACTGATATTTGATTACTGGGAAAGTCCAACTGGGTAGAAGCCCATTTTCAGCAGAGGCCCGGAAGAAAAACTCCAACATTTTAAAAAACATTGTAAGAATATGAATTTTACAGTCTTTAAAAATAATAGATACAAGTTATATGACAATGATTTAATAGTTAGAGACATTTTAAGCTAGTTTATAGAGAAATTAAAGGTAAGTTAGTACAATACAAACATGAATTGCAATACAAAGTGAAAGAAAAGCAGGCTTATGATATGTTTACAGAGAAAGCCAGGACAGAGAAATTGACAGAAGTAAGGGAGTAAAAAAGGGAGAGTGAGGAGAAAGGTATAAACGCATATTTGTTTACATTCAGGGATATAGTTTATCCAGGTGTTAAGCAAGAACATAGGCAGCTTTTGGGTAGAGAGTCTTTCAGAATTCACAAAGTGGGACATTTTTATGGAAATGTGAGATTTTACACATTTTGTTTTTTCATGGGAGGGGGATTTGCGGAAAAAAGTAGTATTTTCTTAGGACTTAGCATGAGTTGTGAACTACAAAGCCATGCTTCAGTCACTGTTAAAGCTTCCTGAGTAATTTTGTGGAAGTGTGCCACATTGTCATAGGTTCATAGGTTGGTACTAGGCTATCGGCCCTAGGGCCTATACAAGTCTAGCCATAACAATTCTCTGGATATTTCTTCCCACAATATTTACTTCCCTGGACTCCTGTCTAGCAGGGCAACTGACATGATCCCCGGGGTGAATTTCCTATCTCCCATCCAGTCATCAAAATTCCTTTTGAAGAGGGCCAAGGAGACAGTCTGCTTGACATGTATGGGCAGTCTATTCCAGAGTATGGGGAGTCTCTGGGTCAGGCACCTATCCCTCCAGCATGTTTTGTTCATAAAATGTGTTGTTTGACTAATTTTATATCATTGCTGGCTGACTTCAGAGTTGTGCACTGTTATTTTTGCTTCACTGTATAGTTTTTGAGATCTCTGCTGAAGGTGTTTTTCCCCCCTCCCCCTATTTCTCTGTGTCTTAAGTTGGTATAACTGGTTTTACATCCAGTGTGTTATCTGGCCATCACAAGGATTACTTGCGTAAAGTTAGACCCTCTTAGTAAAAAAGTCTGCATATCATCGCTGGAGCCTTCCTGTGTCCTGAAACAGTGCTCTTCAAACTATTTGGAGATATACAGAGCTGAATATATTTTTCTGGCACTTCAGAGTTGTGTACTGGTAATTGTTGTTTGACTAATTTTATATCATTGCTGGCTGACTTCAGAGTTGTGCACTGTTATTTTTGCTTCACTGTATAGTTTTTCAGATCTCTGCTGAAGGTGTTGGTTTTCCCATACCCACCCTCCCTATTCCTGTGTTGTTTAAATTTGGAGGTTTTTGCAGTTGCCCGCCCCCACTGTAGATTTGATCTGGGACACTCACCCCAGTCCCATCTCTTTACCTCATTCTACCTAATAGACTCCTTCTACATTGTTTTTAGTAATTTTTAATTTAATTGCATTTTTTAAACTGTTTGGTCTAACATTGCTACATACTCAAGTGTGCTAGCTTGCACTGCATTTGAATTGTTTTGACTACTCTTTTAGCTATTTTTCTGTATAAATATATATATATATATATATATATATATATATATATATATATATATATATACCTTTCCTGTAACTAGTGTAGTCCAGATTCAGATTTGCTGTATCCAGGACTGTATGCAAGCTTCTGAGCCCCCCCCCCCCCAAGCATTCTGTGTTGGAGGGAAGCCTTCTAGCTTATCAGTGGGAGTGGTAAGCACTAGGTAACCTATTTACCACATAAGGAGTGGTTCTGGCCCAGAAATTGTAGTTATTGGCCATTTGGGCAGTTTTTCCATCTCTCTCAACTTTCTGATTTAAAAGCCCACGTTTGCACTTGTTTCCCCCCTTTCTTGTAACTAGTTTAGTCCAGATACAGATTCTTACTTTTAGCACTTGAGTTTGCTTATTAGTGATCAGCACTTGTTCAGAACTTGTAAGCACTAAATAACCTACTAATTACTACAGCACTCAACCTTCCTCATTACCTAGAGGAAAACAGTTTTGGTACTTACTTTTCTCACTTGCTTAGAGAAAAACAGCTTTTGTACTCACTTTCCTCACCTATCTAGAGGAAAATATTTTTTTTATTCTGGCATGTCCAAGGGTCAGCTCCTAGTGTTCTCTCCTGTCTATCTGATGAATCTGGGCATTTTGGGGCAATGTAGAAATTGCCTCATGTACACAGACAACCCTCTCCTCCTACCACCCAACACTACAACCTGTGAGAGATGCACTTATCTAGCCAAACTGGAGGTAAAGCTCTCTCTAATCAAGACTGAACTTGACAGTCAAGAGGAGAAGGTAAAAACTTGCACCACACTCATCACATAGTCTCACTAAATCTACACCACCAAAATCCACACATAGAAACACAAAAACATTCGCGGAGGCTCTCAGTAATAATCTGCTCAAGCAACAGAGACTTCCAAAGCAGAAATGCAAGCAACCTCCACCCCCCAACACAACCCAAATGACACATAGCTCACTGACTCAGTGTGCCACTCAACCACAGCCAATAAGGCAAAACAACATACCCAACACACTAGTCATAGGCGACTCTATAGTCAGGCACACTGATGTCCCACTCATCAGGCTAAACAAGGAGAAAGTTACTGCCAGCTGCCTGTCGGGTGCCAGGATCCACCACATAACCCACGCACTCAGGTCACTCCACAACAAGTACAAATATGACTCTGTCATTGTCCATGTTGGTGTGAATGACCTGAGACGTACCTCCCTGGACTACATGAAAAGAGACACCGATCTTGTAGCCCAGGCAGGTATGACCCTAGCCCTGAGTAGCATTCTGCCATCACCCAGAATGATGCCGCAGTACAAGGACAAAATGATCGACTTCAACAATTGGCTAAGATTCTGGTGCCATTCTAAAGGGACCCAGTATCTGTCTGCCTGGGATGACATGGTCGACAGACCATGATGCTATGCCAGAGATGGCCTGCACCTGTCACCCCTGGGATTCCAGATACTGGCTAAGGTTCTTGCCGCCCCTATAGTGCCTTTTTTAGGCAAGGTTCAAATGACAAATTCACCACCATAACAGGAACAGGCAAGCAAAAACTGAGGGTGATGCTACTCAATGCTAGAAGTCTAAATCTCAAAATGCACTCACTCGAGGCACTCCTTAAAATGGAAAACATTGATATCTGTGCAGTGACTGAGACCTGGTTCAAGGCTCCAGAGAGCACCCCTGCACTACCAGGCTATAACTCATGCCACACTTTTTGGCCATGTAACCTGGAGCGGAACACCAAAGGTGGAGATGTGTCCATATTCATTAAGGATATCCACACCTCCAGGCTAGTTGCTCAGCATAATGCAGCCGAGGTTATCCAAGTGCAACTAACTCTGGGCAAAACTGCAATCCAAATTGTAGCTTGCTACAGATCACCCACCATGCCCCAGGATTCCCACTCCTCTTTTCTTGATGTACTGGAAAATATTAGGGTTCAACCAAACACCCTAATAATGGGCA
This sequence comes from Protopterus annectens, assembly GCF_019279795.1. Lineage (NCBI taxonomy): Eukaryota > Metazoa > Chordata > Ceratodontiformes > Protopteridae > Protopterus > Protopterus annectens. The sequence continues at coordinate 327,011,727 of NC_056730.1, read as the reverse complement.
ATTTCAACTACCCCACCATTAACTGGGTAAACTACTCATGTACCAACTCCTTCACTCAACGCTTTCTGGAATTCATAAACTCCAAAGACCTGGATCAACTTATCCACACCCCCACCAGGGGCAACAATATCCTAGATCTAGTCATTACCAATATGAGTGACCGGTGTTCCACACCTGAAGTCAATGCCTCATTGGTCCGATCCGACCATAACCTAATTACCCTAGATATCCACATCCTGCCTCCATCCCCCCATTAAGGAAACCATGGTTAAAAAAAATTTCCAAAGCCAACTTCATGCTTCTTAAGATAGAAGTGGTGAACTTCATGACACCCATGCAGATGGACAATACAGTTACGACTACTGAATCCTACACAATTGCACTTTATAAGCACCTACATGAGTACATGGATCGTGCTATCCCAAACAGAACCAAGACACTATCCTCCAAAAAAGGAAGCCAATCTGGTGGTCCCCTGCCATAAACAAACTGTACAACAGAAGGAAGAAACTCTTGCAAAAGAGAGTAAAATCCCATGAGTGGAGGAGCTCCCTGGTCAGCCTCAGTAAGAAGCTGCAATCCCTGATAAAATCCTCCAAAGCTAGTTATGAAAACAAAATTACCACTGATTCTAAAGACAACCACAAAGCATTCTATAGCTATGTCAAGAATCTCAATGGCAACACTCAGATCTGCTCTGAGTTACAGCACAATGGCACTAAATATACAGACCCAACTGATATTGCCAACATCCTGGCAGATAGGTTCAGTGCTAACTTTACCCCCCTCTCACCCCTTAAAGAGCCAATCTCTATACCGGAAGAATGCAAAGTTCCTTTTATCATGGCTGCACAGGTAAAAACTACACTCTCCAAAGCCAAGAACATAGCATCCATGGGACCAGACAACATCCCAGGCTGTGTTCTACATGAACTACAGAACGAACTGGCACCCCACCTAAGTACCATGTTTAGTCATAGCCTCACCTCAGTCTTTGTGCCTGCTGAATGGCGCACAGCAATGGTTATCCCACTCCCCAATGGGGGAGCCACCAGGGACCCTGGGAACTACCGCCCCATTAGCCTGATGAGCCTGGTCTGCAAGGCCATGGAACGTATCATCATGGAACTTATAAACAAAGACATTGGTAATCTCCAAACTCTGGATCCCACCCAGTTCGGGTTTGTAAAAGGCAGATCATGTCTCCTAAACCTGATAGACTTCTTTGAAGCAGTCACCAAAGCCACAGACAAGGGTAAGGTGGTTCACACAGTCTATCTAGATCTTGCCAAGGCTTTCAACACCATCCCCCACTCTGGAATTATAGATAAACTCACTAAACTAGCTATAAATCCCTATGTCACAAGATGGGTTGCCAACTGGCTCACTGACAGAACCCACACTGTGAAAGTAGCAGACTCCAAATCTGACTTCAGACCAGTGAAAAGTGGAGTACCACAGGGTTCAGTCCTGGGTCCTCTCCTGTTTGGTATCTACTTCTCTGAAGTGCAGGATAACACAGAAGGTCTTTGGCTAATGAAGTTCGCAGATGACTGCAAACTAGGAGCCATAATCGAAACTCCTAACAATGTGGGCATCCTACAAAAGGGCCTCACTAAGACAGATGCCTGGTGTCAAAGCCATGGCCTCAAGCTCAGTGCCAAAAAGTGCATTGTCATCCCCTTTGGTAAAAACTCTGTACCCATGAACTACAACATAGGCGGTAGCTAACACCGAAAGTGTGATAAGAGACCTTGGGACACAGGTGGACAGTAGTCTCTCCTTTGATAATCACATTGCCACAATAGTCAGGAAATCCTTCTACATGGCACACCTCATCACGAAAGGTTTCTCATCCAGAAAAAAAAGAGGTCATTGTTCCCCTCTACTCATCACTCATTAGACCCATTATAGAGTACAACACCCCTTTTGGTATATACCTCACAAGACATCTACAACAACTGGAAAGGCTGCAGAAATACCTCACAAAGAGGATTACCAGCCTCAAACAGATGCCCTACACAGACCATGTCAAAAAACTCCAGCTTTACTCCGTCGCATATCACCTACTCAGAGGTGATCTCTGCCTAACATACAAAGCTATGGCAAACCCAGAGCTGTTGGACATGCTCCACTTAAAGAAATCCCAATCCCTCTGAGCTACATGCTCTGGGGACCTAAACCTTGTCACCACAATAAACAGAACATGCCGGAGGGATAGGTTCCTGTCCCAGAGACTTCCCATACTCTGGAATAAACTACCTATCTATATCAAACAAAGCTCTTCATTAGCACTCTTCAAGAAAAATCTTGATGATTAGATGGGAAATAGGAAATTCACCCCAGGGATCACCTCTGTGGTTCTGCTCGACAGTGGTACAGGAAAATAATTTTCATGGGTGGCAAAAGCCAGGGTACCTTTTTGGCTGGGCTTGTATAGGCCCCAGGGGCAATAGCCTAGTACCTACCTATGAACCTATGAACCTATTGTGATGACAGGGTTTAGATCCCTGGAGCGTGTGGCTCTGAGGGAGAGGGATTTCTTTAATAGTAAATCACTAAATTCATATATTATCACTAACCTTACCATAAAGTACAACACTTTTTGAAAACTATGCCATTATCCTTATATCAATTATAAAATGTTACTTAAAATGTAGATAATGACATAGTTTACTGAAAATGAGAATTCTGTGTGAAGACTGAGATGTAAACTGGCAACAACATTTTGAAGTGGCTCTGTATATGTTTGCATAGACTGACTGCCAGCAACAGAAATGATTTGCAAATGAGCACATTTCAGTAAGATCCATACAGGTGATTGCATGTCATTGTCCTTTAGTAGCAGATGGCAAATAATAGGATCATATGCTCATAGGAGGTTATTAGGCTAACAGCTCCAGGGCCCTTACAGGACTAGCCATGCTCAACCCATCTTCCCAAGTGTGTCAGGTTCAAGCAGACACTAAAATCAGCACCTATTGGCCCTGTCCAAGAGGGACACAGGTGGAACCCCCAGGGTAAATTTCCAGTTACCCATCCAATCATCCAAATTCCACTTAAACAAGGGGCTATTACAGGGGAGAAACAAGAGTTAAACCATTTTTCTTTACTAACTGACATTCTGAATTAAATTTTATGATTAATGTAGCTGTAACCTAGTAGCTTGAGTGAAAGCATGCATAGTAATTAGTTGGTCAGTACTGGTCTGCATTCCAGAGTCATCTAAAATTGGAAGGTTTGTATCATACACTACAACCTCCAGCCTGCTTACTTTTACCAGTACTATCAACCAAAGCAAAAAAAGGCAAACTAATGTCCTCCATAGTCTTAGACCTATCTAAAGCATTCAATATTGTCGGTCATCAAAAATTACTTACTGAACCATCCACCATCAAACTAAGTCTTTCATCACTATCTTGATTCCATAGCTATCTAACTGGTTGGCAGCAAACAGTTAAATGACAACATAATTTTTCTCTTCTCTTACCAGTCATTGTGAGGGCCCCTCATGGCTTGATTTTGGGACCACTGCTATTCAGTATTTTTACTAACAAACTGCAATAACACCTTGCCTCAATTGTGCAATACAGAGATGATTCTGCACTCATCTGCTCAGCACAAACCCTACCAAAACTTCCAAGAAACAACACAACTTGCTTTCTATGCTGTTGAATCCTGGCAAATAAACTCACACCTGCTACTTAATCCTAACAAAACTAAGCTAATGCTTCTTACATCAAAAAAGTTTACAGATCTAACATCCTACTTTCATATCTGCTCATCCTACCAGAGCAGCAACAGTACATGAAGCAAAACTGCTTGGTGTGCTAACTGATGAAAAAATTAAGTCTGACCAACTCTATCTCAGGTTATCAAAAAGACACATATGAAGTTAGGATCCCTATATAGAATCAAACTGTATCTTACCAACTCTACCAGACAATCAATAGCCAGAATTCTACTGCTCTCTCCCGTTATACATTTCCACAATTTTTGCTAACTTACAAAAGAAATATCAGACTAGACAAATACTATAATAAAACACACAGATTTGCAACAAATACTCCACACAGATCCCATCACTGCATTGCACCACAGTGCCTTAACTGGCTAGAATTACCCCATTACTTAACGCATTCCAAATTAATCACTCTCCATAAATGTATACACCTTCCAGAAAAATGCCTTGCACTCCAAAATGTACTGCAACTTTATTCCAATAGTAGAGACCTATAATCACCAAATAAAGCTTTCTTGCTAGTTACCAGATCCAATAACAACAACAGTGACTCTCTACTCCAACTACATCTTCAAAATCTTTAGCTCTATTCCTCATCCTATCATAGCTGCAGAAAAACCATCACATTTAAAAAAAAATCAACTTAAATAGCATCTAAGCAATAAATGGCTATGAACCTGTTCCAATCATGGCTAAATTCCTCCTATAGTTCACTTACTCGTGGTCACTAAGAACTAACGTCTCATACATCAAGCAACTTCAATATCCCACAATTCTTCTTTTCCCCTTCCTTTTTCCCCTTCTAAGACACCTATCTACACATTTCTCTTTAGTCCAATACTTTCCATATTACTGTCTATGCACACACCCTTCTTAAACAAAATACTTTCTTGTACCTTAATCCCCCCTTATCTACACATTCACCTTTCTCATTCATAGAAACTAAACTCTTTCTTCTTGTTTCAGTCTACATCTCCTATCCCCTACATACTGATGACAAGTGTCACATGCATGGCGTCAAGCCACATGCCATACAAGGTATCCTCATACCATTTGGCAAAGGCACAACACCTACTGAATACCACATGAATGCCAGCCCACTAAGCACACAACTTGTGTTGAGAAACCTGGGTACTCAGGAAGATTTGACCATCATGAATCAGCAGTGGTCATAAAATACTGAGTGGATCAGACCTCAAAATGGTATAACCAACACACACATAGAAACACACACACACACACACACACTCAAAGAAGCCAGTGCTGAGCTTAGAGCCCCTACCTAGCTAGTTACTTGTACTATACTATTATGCAGTTACTAAATGTGCCAAGATCTTATGGCTACAGGGGGACTGAAGGGACTTCTAAGGTGAGTGTCATCAGACAGCCTTCTAAAGTAGCGCAATGGGTACCATATTGGGTTAAACAGGCATCAAAATGATATAATCAACACACCCACACAGGAGCCACACTTCTCACACACAATCATTCACACGCACACACACTCAGTTGCTAGTGCTGAGATTACAGCCCCTACCCATCTAGTTACTTGTACTACAGTATTACACAATTACTACACATGCCACTAAGCTTATTGGGCTACAGAGTATCTGAAGGATCTTCTAAGGTGAGTGTCATCAGATGGCCTTCTAAAGTAGGGCACTGGGTACCATAGTGGGTTTAACAGGCCTCAAAATTATATAATCAACACACCCACACAAGAGATATGCTTCTCACACACAATCATTCAAACACCACACACACACACACACACACACACACACACACACACACACACACACACACACACACACACACACACACACACACACACACACACACACTCACAGTCACCAGTGCTGAGATTAGAACCCCTACCTATCTAGTTACCTGTACTACAGTATTATGCAGTTACTACACATGCCATGGAGCTTACTGGGCTGCAGAGTGTCTGAAGGGACCTCTAAAGTGAGTGTCATCAGAAGGCCTTCTAAAGTAGGTCAATGCCAAGTGTGATTCTGGTGGGCAGAGATTCAAAATACTGTCACCTGCAAATACACACACACACACACACACACACACACACACACACACACACACACACACACACACACACACACACACACACACACACACACACACACACACACACACACAACTGCAGGTGATGTGAGATTACAAACACTACCTCAGTACTGTTAAGCAATGGAGCTCACCTTCATAGTGGCACATGGCAGTACTTACACGTGGTGTGGTGTGCAATTGTCTGCAGCAGAACATCACTCTATAGCTTTCAGTGTGTCTCTATCTCTTTATGACTCTCTGTCTGTGTGTATATCCCTCTTTCTCTCTCTCACGGTCTGTTTCTGCCAGTGTATGATTGATATATTTGTATATGTTGCCCATACATATGAATGCGTATCACACTCACCAGGTGCAGACATATCAGATATGGGCCACCTACAGATAGCTGAGGGTATTCCTGTGTGATAGGGGTTGGGAGAGTCAGCTCAGCTGTACATAGCTGTCTGCATGTACTGACATATAGGCACAATACACTTGTATAATTTGATCTGAGTTTACACATGGGCTCTAATTCTTAAGTGTAGGAGCATGCCCAGTATGACCTTCTATAGTAGAAGTGGGAGTCAATTCCTCAGACAACTGTACTCCAGGCCAGGCTTCTGTGTGTCACAACCATACCTCTCAAACACTTAGTACATGAGATCTGGACAATGGCTGTCAAAATGGAGAGACAATGGGCTACACATATGGACATATTATTGCTGTCATACACCTAGACAGTTGGTACACTAACAGTGTTTGTTTTAGCACACATTTTTCTGAAGAATATGAGGTCTGCAAATGAAATGCATGTGACCTTATTAACTGACATCAATCCTTGGGTCATCCCACTGATTTACCAGACTACACAAATGTTATGTGGAACAGACCAGAAATAAGGGACATAGATCTGGCCAGTTGAGAGGTATGCCTACAGCATATTTGATTATGAAGCTGTGGAAACAGTCCATCCCCTCAGTGATATACCAGCTGGGTATCTCCTGGTTCTGTGGTATCCTCTTTAACTGGACTATCATATCCTGCTGTGGGTAAAGCATGCACTGGACTGAGCCGAACTTTCCATATATGTGTGCTGTATTGTAAATAGCAGTGTGACGTCCTGGTATATCAGTGGCAGTGCAGTATAGAGTAAAGTGATGAACTGTTGATAGGTTCATAGGAGATTACCTGAGGTTGCTATAACCCTAGTAGACACTAGTGTAGGGCATATGTTTACACATGTCTGCACCCTGAGCCCCTGCCTGCAGTGACAACAGGTGAAACCCAGGACTGTATTCACTCTTTACCATACAGTTATCCTAGGTGCACTTCAAAAGGGCTATCAAGGTACTCTGTTTGACGTGGACAAGAAGTATATTCCACAGATGGAGGAGTCTGTAGGGTACATATCTGTTTCAACAACAAGTCGTATTCATATCACAGACCAGATTGATGCTGCACCTGCAGGTTGCTGCAGTGGAGCCTGACGTATGGATATGCAGTGGTCCCATCAAGGCCAGCCCTGTATTGCTTTGTATGCCAGAGACAGTTCAACTCTGAGAAGTCTGTGTGACAGTGAGTAGGGTGACATTGCTTTTAGCCTATGTGTGTAGGGTGAGTGTTTGAGAGCCTGGATTATTCAGGTGTGGATCCTGTGTGGTATCTCCAGCTGCTGCATGTGTTTTGTGAGGGACATGCGAAAGGAGGCGTTGTACTCACTAATTGCCCTTATAACAGTGGAATACATGGATTCTATGACCTCTATGTCTCTGGAGGAGATACCCTTACTCATTAGGTGGCCCATGTAAAAAGCTATCCGTACAACAGTTGCAACATGGCATGAGAAGTCAGATTGCTACCAACCTGGGTTGCCAGGTCACCCAGTTAATATGTTGTTAATGTGATAAGATGTGGGAACTGCAGTCTCCCCAAAGAGGATGATGAAACAGTGCAGAAAACAATCAGCATATTAAAATGAACTGTTATGCACTAGTGGCAACATATCAACACAATAAATAGTGAACCATCTTCATGTTGTTTCTATCAGACCACATGTGATAACAACTACTACTATATTACTAAGCATCATAAAGTATCAATAAACTAATCAGTGAACATACAACTTACAGAAACCCTCAGAAGTCACTGGTTTCCACAAACATACCACAGATATCGCAGTTTAGTCAAAAATAACTCTACAGATATATTTTCATTCTATCAGTATCTATAGCTGTCCGAGACTGTTTCCTTTTTATCTCATATGTTATTACTGCATATGGGGAAAATCTCCTTGTCAGTGGTGGTGTTATACCCATCTCTGTATGTATATTGTTGAATTCTATCACCCTCCTTTATGTCACAGACAGATTATAATGCAGGCAATTTACCAAAAAAAAAAAGGACTGACAACAGTTGATTTATACAGATTAATGATAACATAGGCATATGACAATAGCAATCTACTCTACCACAATGCCAGCAGGTGACAGATTACCTTTGAAGATAACTGTATATCAGGTATACCTTAAAGTGCATTAGAAGTTTGAAAAAAACAAATGAACACAGTAATTAGGACTGTCCATAGAGATTCATAAGATCATAGGTGGTAACTAGGCTATTGACCCAAGGGTCGTTTTAAGCCTAGCCTATTACACCCATTATATTTTAAGAGACAAAGTCTAGTCAATGCCTAAGATTATTATTATTAATGACAGTCCATGTCCAAGAGGGATGTGGGAGCTACCCCTGGCAATAATTTGCAGTTTCCCATCCATTCATCCAGGCTCCTTTTGAACAGAGTCATAGAGGTGCTCTGCTTAACATGAACTGGTAGCCTATTTCAGAGAAGTGGCAACCTCTGAGTCTCTCCAGCATGTCCTATTTAAATCACAGGCCAGATTTAAGTCACTGGATGTGCAAATTAGTATGGAGTCATCTGTGTACTGTATTAGAGAAGCCTGTTGTGTGGATGTGTGGAGGGTGTTGGTGAAAATGTTAAAGAAGAGGGGACCAAAGATATAGCCTTGAGGTACACCGGTGTGACCAGGAGGTATGGAGAGAGGGTGGAGTGCCATTTTGCTGACAGATACCTATTGGATAGGTAGCTTTTGAACCATAGAAGGGTGGGCTGTGAGAGACCTAATGATGACATTTGAAGTAGAAGTTTGCTGTGACAAACTGTGTTGAAGGCTTTAGATAAGTCTAGAAACATGGAGAAAATTAGTTTCACATTACCTTTAGCTTTATTGGCAATATCTATATAAGTTAGAAGTGCAGTATTAGTAATATGGGAAGGATTTAAGCCATGTTGTGTGGGGAATATGAATTATTCCTGCAGAAAATAGTTTAGTAATTGTTTTTGATGACATTTTCCAAGTATCTTGGAGAGGGGAGATAAGATTTCTATAGGTCTAAAGTTGGTCATTTCTGATGAATTCCCTCCTTTGTGCAGTGGGTTAATGTGTGGCTTTTTCCAAAGAGAAGGAACATGGGATTCCTGGAGTGACCTATTTATAAAGATTGAGATGAGGCAGGGTAGGTAATGGTATCGGCTGCTATTTTAAGGTACTCACTTGGAAGGTCATCAGCTGAAGTAGAGCACAGTTTGAGTTTGCTTAAGAGTAGTTTTATATATGAAGTAGACAGGTTTGAAGGTGCAAGTGGATGTGGTAATACATGCCTTTTGGTCAGGGTTAGGATTAGATGTTGGGAAATCATTGGCTACAGATGCTAAACTATATGGGCTGTAGGTCGTTAGGAATACCACATGTCCCTCTTTATGTAGGACAGTCCTTGTTGGCACAGTTGTGCCCTGCAAAAAAGCATGAAATATGGTAAATGATCTCAAATTTTAGGACAGTAAAGTATTTCCTAAGTTTCCTTTAATGGTAACATAAAACAATTATTTTATATCTGAAACATCAAGATATCACATGAAACAGTATAAACAACTTAAATTGTAGAAGAATGACCTTTTACTTTGGCAAAAAAGTGACACCCAGTCCTTTGAAATGGTTGAGGGTATTGCTTGTCCTGCAAAATCTCACATTTCCATAAAAAATGTCCCACTTTGAGAATTTAAAAAGATAGAGACAGTAAAGATGATACTCTTGCAGTACCACATATGATGTCCAGTACCTGTAACCATGGAAGACCACCAGGCAGTGATGCCTCGTCCTGCACATCAATCTCACAATCTGCAATACATAGCATTCAGAGAGGCAAATCCATTTGAATCCATTGGTGAAGTGTTTGCCTTGCAGGTGCTCAGGGTTTAGAATGTGATCTTGTGGAATTTCATCTCACCATGAGATCATGCTTTGATCATGTAGTAGCTGTCAAGCTTCATGATGTAGCCTACAGGGATGAGTAGTTTTGCATCCCTGGTATCTGTGTGTCAATGTACTGTAGTGTCCTGTGTATGACCTTATGCCTGTACATATAATGACTGTCATACCCCACTGTGGTATATTATGTATGTAAGCAGAGGCTGTGTTTGAGTGCACAATGTTGTTGCCATCATATTTTTCTAAGACCCTGGTTGATTGCACTGCATGTATACTGCTGACCGTGCAAGTGTTTAGGTTTATACTGTTCAGTTTATGATGCTAACATATAAGGTCTGTAAGCCTAGGTGGTGTCTGATACCATAAGTTTACATGATGAGCACAGGTCAGAATACTAACACAGTTAACATGATATGCACACATGAGTATGCTGTTGGTTAGGATTTACACAGTATGTCTGCTGTGCTGTCCTGTTTGTGTCCAGCATTCTGAATATATGATGGCTGTGCTACCATGTATGTTTTATGTTAGCAGAGGTGCTGCCTGATGCCAAAGGTTAATAGAACATGGACAGATTGTCATGCCTGGGGGTGATATTGACATGCAAGTGTGCCAGTGCAGCTATCATATTTTCCTGCATATATGCTTTGTTGTCCAATGTGTGAACCACAGATTGTGCAGCTCAGGCATGCCTTATCTGCTGTGCTAAAATATATTTTATGATAATGGTTGAGGTGTCTGATGCCCTTCCAACTTACAGCATCAGACACCTCAACTATTTTATGATAATAGCTGAGGTGTCTGATGCCATAAGCTGGAAGGGCATGCATATGGCATTACCTTGCATTGGTATTGTCATGACATTTGTGCCATTGTAGGAATCATATTTCTCTTTATATAGCCCATACATATAGCATTTCATAGGACATAGCTTTGTACCTGGCACTGCCTTATCACTACACATGAGCATATAGTGGGCATATCTTTCAAGGTGATGTTCCTCTTCCACCTGGTTTTCAGTACCATCATGTTCATTGTTCACTGGCTGATCATGTTGTGGTGTCCAGGATTCCAAGAGTAGAGCTCCTAAACCTCAGACTAGAATGAGAGTCTAGTGAGTTGTTAACATGTTGTGCAAGACTGCACATACCGCAGCAATCTGTGTTGTTGTTTTGGATGCATACTGCAGAGCATTCCAGAGATATCCACACACCTGAAACTGGGTTAAGAATGGCAAATAATCACTCAGTTACTTTCCTATATAGTCTCTGTGTGTCAGAGCCAGATCTTGGTCAAATGGGGCAGGGGAATGGATCAAGACCCTCTATACACACAACAGACCCCCATCCCCCCCAATCATTACAGTGTCCCATTACTTAGCTATTTCTCCCCAGTTACCATAAACACTGCTCAGACCTGTCAGTGCACATACTATTTTCCTCTTTACTTCTACAATGATTACAGATATTCAATTTAGTTTAAAACTTTAATTTCAAATGTTATAGCACAAACACTGATAGACATTTGCTAAACAAAACAATACAGTCTTGCAATTAAAACAGACTTTGCATTAACAGTAAACTTCTCTGCCCTTGAAACTTAGAGTCATTGAAACAGCATTGAAACTGACATTCAAAGAAAATGCATCTACCCATTGGCAGATAAATTTACATTTGGGAAATTTTCAAACCATAGGCCATTTGCACACATTTTTAGGACCATGCAGACATGCATGTGTTCTTTGATTCACCTTTCTGATTGTATTAAATTATATTCCTTGCATAATACAGCACCACTTGTTAGAGTGTGTTTTAAATTTGTAGTTTTGAACATTTTCCAGTAAGCAATGGAACAAAATGTATAAACCAATAATGACAAAACCTCCCATTTCAGAACATTTCAACCAGAAAAGGCCATTCAATATCAGTCAATATGCACAATCTCTGCAGACGTCACCTGAATAATTCCAAATTAAAGAGTTCTTAAGTAATGAAGAGGTTGTTGCTAGCAAGAAACTTTACATTTCAGTGTTTCATCCACAAGTTCAGTGTCTGGTGCCCTTGAAGAATAAATTGCCTAAGTTACATTAAAAAAAAGAAACAATATTTTGGTAATATTGCAATAGGGAATGGATGGCAAACAGACAATAGGTTCGTAGTTACTAGGCATCTCATCCAAAGGAGGATACACTCAGGAATGCAGCATCCCCCACTCCTCTTAAAGTATAACCAGTATCAGCAATCCATCTACATTGTAGGGAAGTAGGACCCACAGCCTTCTGTAGCAAAAGCAAGTATGTTACCTGTTGTGCTACTAAGACTGCTTTCAAATGCTGTAGCACAAACAGTGACGACCATTTGCTAAACAAAGCAGTTGCACATTGAAAACAGACTTACAATGAGCAGCAACAAATGTCTCTTCCCTTGACGCTCACAGTTCCTTGAAAATACACTGAAGCTCAATCCCTTGAAAATGCACTTTGAGTGCTCTGGTAGTTGGTGTAAAAGATTAAGGCGCTTATCCCCTGTAACTAAGGTACAGAGTTTGAGCCGGAACAAATTAATTAACCTGCCGTCCTTAACTAGGGCATTACACACACACGATCCAGTCCAATGATACACTGAAGAAAAGATTTGGTGTTCCCAAAAGCTTTGTCTGTTTTAATAAAATGGAGTTTCTACAGTTCAGCGTGTTTTTTTTTTTGTTTTTGGATATTTGCTGCACTTGGATTTGTTGGTAGTGGATCTTTGAGCAGTCTATCTTTAGGATTTGGTCATCAGCTCAGATATGGTCTGACAGATGAATGAATACTAGCCCTGTCTATTAATGCACCTATCACCATTAAAAAAAGTAATTACTTTATTGTGATGTGAGAATATGATACATAGTATGTGTGGGAGATGCCTAACCTTATAAAACTGTTCTATGACTGAATGGCACTTTGCTATTATTGTTGGAAACTTTATGTAGTTCACAGCTTCACAACACATGATGGTCAGGAACTTGTTCATGATGTGACAGGCTGCAATTTGAGACACTCCTACTGTGGCTTAGTTTAATTTCTTGTGGGATAAGCCTACACCTCTGGCTGTTTGGGCTCATGTCAGTTTCACACAAATGAAACACAGCCAGTACCTGATCTCTTTCCAGTCAGTATTATCTATAACTTCCTTGTCAAAGTGCTGTTCCAAATGTAGCTTCTGACAATGTGAACCAGCATGTAGCCTTGCTGTAAGGTATGCAGGAGATAGGAACAACTCTTTTACCAAAAGCCCATTCATCTGTGGGCCAGTGCCTGGGATAGCATATCATCTTCTCAAAGTTTGACCCATAGATAAAATGAGGCCTGAGAATGGTGTGGTCTACCAGTGTTTATTTCTGTCTTATAAGAGTGCTCAAGAAATCCTAACTTTATACACTAACATAGCCCGTAATATATCAGAGTTTACTAATGCTCTTTTTAATCTGTATACTTCACCCTAAGCTGCTGTCTTAAAATTGCCTATACACAGATGAAACATCTATGTTACAACTTTCCCTCAGTACACACTGTTTTGGAATCCAGCCCTTACTGGTCTTGAAACATCATATCACTTTCTTGTTTCCCATTTAGCTAACAGTCTTTCACAACACCAAAATCCTGAATTTTGTCTGGCCCACATCTGACTGACATATTCTGAAATTTTTCTGTCTATCCCTTTTTATAGGTTCATAGGTAAGTACTAAAGCTAGCTGCCCTTGCAGGTCATTTTAAGTCTAACCAGTTTCCCTTTTTGTGTTCAAAATAACCTATCTCATTTGGTTATAGATTGTCCCTACACATCCCATGGTCAATAATTACATATTACCTTTAATGAGAATAAATAGGATCATACCATCGATAATATGAGAGGATCCAAGCATTTAGGGGCTGCCTCTGTCCATTACTAGTACAGAGGGCAGTTCTGGGGTAAATTTTCTCTTTCCCATCAATATAATTAAGGTGTGCTTAACTATGGACAGTGATGAATTTTATTTTATATTGATGGGGAGTCTGTTCCACAGCACTAGTATCCAATGTGAAGTGTAACAGAAAGTTCACACTGGGGATCACACCAACAGCACTACTAGATAGGGGCCAAGGGTACTAGCTGCTAGTACAAGGGTCTAGGGAACTACTAAAGGGGCGGTGAATACAGCACAATGTGGCTGGGCTAATATATGCCTTCGGGCAGATAGCCCAGTACCAACCTATGAACCTATGAACCTATGTACCTGTCCCTCCAAACTGTTCTGTTGATGTTGCAAAAGAGGTTTAGATCCCAAGACCAAGTAGTTGTGATACCATTTGACTTCCTAATGTGCAGTAATTCCAATGGGTCAGAGGATGTCCTGTATGCCAGACACAGCTCACCTCTTAGCAGTCTGTAGGATATCCAGTATACTGACAGGGCTTTGAGTCAGTCCACATAAGACATGTTGTTCAGGCCTTGTATCCTTTTAGTAAGATATCTCTGTGGACATTCCAGTTCTTGCATGTGTCTGGGTAGATACATGCCAAAGTGTGTATTATATTGAATGACTGGCTAAATGAGGGGTGAGTAAAGGGTAACAATGACATCCCTAGATCTAGACATAATCCCTTTGTTTATAAACTGTGCCACATAAAACAACTTTCTTACAACAATAGACACATGTTGGTCAAAAGTTAGGTCACTGTTCACATAAGTTCCCAAACTTTGAACTACTGGATAACTCTTAAGAGCGTATTGTCAATGTAGTAGTTGCCTGGGGTAGATGACTTCCCAAAGGCTACAATAATGCATTTTCTTTTTGGCCTTTAGTTTCAGTCCATGATTTTGACACCAGTTATTTACTTGGGACAAGCCCTCCTACAGGATGGCTAAGACATTTGGGGATTCAGTGACTGCTCCTAGCTTGCAGCCATCTGCAAACTTAGTAAACCAGAGCCCTTTGTTATTGGCTTTTACCTCAGAAAAGTAGATGCCAAATAGGATCTAAAAAAAAATTCTCTTTGCATATATCCCCAACTTGCTATACTTTTCTGTCCATCTCTTCTACCTACCCTTTTTAAATATTTCCAGTTTTTCTTTTACCTTCCCACCCTCCATTTACTAATCTTAAAAAGTCTATCTAGTATGCCAGAATGACGGTCTCAGCTAGTTTATAATGTTGCCTATATAATGAATATTTCACAGTACATTCTTTAAGCATGTGCACAATATTTTATAACTTGATTATGCACTGTGAGTGTATAGGCCAGATACAAAAAGAGGTGCTCTCAGTGTAAGTCTGGTCTCATTCCGAAACACCTGGTCTCAGTGTAAGTGATTCACATAAGCAATAATGCCTGACAAGGTGTGTGTTAATCTGTAATTAACTCCCACCCAGGGATGTTATCAGGCAAGATGCTGCAGGCAGACGGCCTCTACATCCCTGGAAGGGCGTTAATTACAACATGGAGGGCATTATTGCACTTAGAGAATGGGCTTTCTGTAATTTTTTTGTTTGGGGTTGACCCTGTGCTTCACTGTTTTGGTGCTTTAATAAATTGTGTGTTTCTTAGAAGATATGTGGATTCCTGTGCTTTTTCTTCATTTCGTTGTTTTTGTCAAGCACTTTGGTCACATTCTTTTGGCATTCTGTAAAATTGTTTTGTTTTTACTTACTTATTTTTTAAGTACTATATTATTTTTTATATATATTTTTGATTTAAAATATTTCCTCTGCCTATGTTAAAAACTTTCTGTAGTATATGTTAATGGTGTTGGAGGAAGCATTTTATCAAAATTATATATAAAAAAATATATAGTACTTAAAAAAACAAATAAATAAGTAAAACAACAATTTTACAGACAGCCTATTCTCTCTCTCTCATACACAGTCTCTTCTGCTTTCACACACACATACATATACACACACAGTGTTCTCTAGTTTCATACTCACATTCACTCACACAAGTATAACTCTCAACCTGTTACTACAAAAAAATCTGGACAAAGCCAAATATAATGGGGGGACAAAGCCCCAAAAATAGGGACAAATTTTAAATATTGCTCTTATAAACTTATAAAGTTGCTAGAATAAAAGGTCTTGTATTAAAATGCATTTTCTTTAAGATATAAAGCCTGAAACTCAAATGCCTGTCATTAGTTAGTGAATTCACTCCTCACTGATTTGCCACAAAACTTTATAAAATCAGAAATTTTAGAAAACCAGAAATTTTATGAGGAACCGACAAAAAATATGAGGCAAAAATCTAGACATTCTGTGAAAATTAGGACAGTTGAGAGGGATGCACATAAGTCCGCTTTCTCTCTCTCTCTCTCTCTCTCTCTCTCTCTCTCTAGATCTCACATACATAGTCTTCCCTGCTTTCATATATGCATTCACTCACACAAGATCGCTCTCACTCTCTCTCGATCTCTCACACACACAGTCTATTTTGCTTTCATACATGCATTCACTCACACCTGCAGACAGAAACATAAACATGCTCATAATACACACATATACACTTTCTGTTCCGTTTATTTTTTTACACTCACTAAACAGCAAAAGTGTTGCTTAGCTAGTACAAAGTAATGTTAGCCATTAGTTTTTTTGCAGTCCAAGCTCCATGGCAGCTTAATACGTTGCAGTGAAATGAAACAGCAGACTCCTTTTTCAACGGATATTACTTATACATTAATACCCTGCTGGTGAAAATTAATTCTCCAATCAGGGTGTTGATGTAATGTTTGCCTGTTCTCTAATTTGGTGTAAGGCCTATCTATAAACAGGCTTACATCAGGTGGCAGGTTCCAACAGACCTGCTCTCATTGTAAGTGGTCACTTTCACTGAAAGCATGATTTTTGGAATCAGGTCCCATGTTATAAAAATTTATAGCTGCTGATGTTAGTTGGTATAAAATGTTATTGCCATAAGTGATTAAACTGTTAGCATGTTTTCTGTTGTATTATATTCATCAAGTTTCTTCTGAAAGTCGGTCTGGCTCAATCTCACATTCTGTTTGCCAAAACATAAATAAATAAATGAGTCATTTTAATTACCCTCATAAAGTTATTTTGTAATGTCTTGAGATCATTTAAATTCAGTTTCACTGCACTGCAGAAGTGTATAGACCTAGTAGAAGTTGCTCCGCAGGTTGAATGCCAATCTCATTTTGTCTGACATTAAACTGAGACTAGCTTGACATTTTTCATTGAGGAATTCCGCCTCTTCCTTCACATCATGCCTTAGGAAGGTATTAGGAAACAAAAACATAAGCCCAGATGAGTCTTTGTAAGCAATCTTGCACTTTTTACCACCCTATAAAAAAGGTAAGAATTTTCTAGAATCCATTATCATTAACATTGAAGGAAAAAGACTGACCTTCCAAGTGCCCTTTGTGCAATTTTTCATATTTTTTTCTTTAGCTATAGAAAAGAGGGCTCTAGATTTTCATTTCCTTTTGGTTTATATAGTTTTCCTTTGCCAGCAGCTGTCCATCAGGAAGTCAACATCACAGTATTCAAGTGCAACATCATCCTGATGCCATGGAGATTTTTGTTTTGTTTTGTTTTCATGCCCTACCCATTATTCCACCCCTGCTGTGTCTTTCGGCTTTTTCCGGTTAGGGGGGTCGCCACAGCGGAACTCCGGTCCGCTAATGATTGGTAGTTGATTTTTACGTGCTGAGTTACCAGCCCTGATGCACAACCTTCAATGCAGGTACGCCCATTCACGCATGTCTCCACACAGAAGATGCTTTAGCTGAGAATCGAACCGGACAGCGTCTTAGTGTGAGGCGACAATGCTACCGCAGCACCACCGCCGCTACACATGTGATATGCAATGGCATTGACCACAGAATTCTACAGATGTCTGCTGGTACAAAAAAGGAATTCCATATATTATATTGCTCTTTTTACCTTCCATTCCTTCAGACTACTTATCTAAAATCAAAAAGTAGTTAATTAATGTTAATCAGCACATAGACCTCACTGACTCTTTCTAACCTTGGAGACATTATCTGGTCTTGGTAGGTTTGGTATATTGGAAACAAACAACCGCAGTCCCTAGCCAAAACCAGGAATCACACCACAGGAATTCTTCTCAATAAATTAGAATAAACCAAGCACAAGCACAGCTACGGCTACAATTCTTTATTTTCACATCACATTCTGGTACCTCAGCTTCAACAGCTTTCGAAGGAATAACCTCATTACATTCAGTAGCCATTTTATATCCCCCCAATTACAGTGCTGATTAGTTAAATACATTCACTTCCTTTTGATAATGACTTTAATTGCCCAAATGTTAAAGGTGTCTCACACAGATATAAAACCATCTTCCTCTTTATACTGCTGTTTCACATTTTTTTACACATTTCCATTATAAAATTTCTTTATATGATAAATGTAAATGACTTATTACTTCTTCATTTCACCACTTTCCATTGAATGTCCTATGGCAAATGGTGCCCACTGATATTTAAGTTATATCCCACTAACAATAATTAAATGTGCCACTAAACATTTCCTACTTACATTTATTTATTATGACATTTATTATTTTACCTTGCCTATTCATCAGTACATTAAATCTTATAAGTCCCAGTTTACTTCCAAATTCAACCCTCTAAGATATAAAGTACCTAGATTGATGATAATTTTTGTTTCCAGTTTTACCAGTCTACTTTTAAGTACTTCACTTCCTATGTTATCACCCCCTCCACCAAAAGGTTGTGCCAATACACTAAAGAAAAAAACTGTCATTTCCCCCATGTGACATCCAAAAATGCTCAACAAACGGGCTTTCCATTCTTTTGTTTCTTATGTCACCTAGATGTTCCAATATTTTCAAGTTTACCTTTCTTTTTGTTTGCCCCACATACCATTTTATGGGTGTGCATCCACATCCAATGATGTGGACCACACCACATGAATTACATTTAAATTCACTCTTAATCCAAAACGTCTTGCCATTTATCATCCAACCATCTACATTTTTGATCTTACTACATATTTTACAGGCCCCACATGGGAATGCACCATTCCTATCCCTATTTCTGTCTTCTTTTTTCACTTTTAATAACTCTTTTAAAATTTTGAACCTACCATAAGAAAAGGTGACTTTTTCTGGAAATAATTTTCCGACCACTTCATCTCTTTTAATAACAGGCCATACATTTTCCACCAATTTCCTTACTTTAAATGTCAGGGGAGAAAATTTTGTCACAAAAAAATGTGATCCACCTCCATAACCCTTTCTATATTTTCCTCTGTATGACCAACATAACTTCTGATGAAATTGTCCTCATTACACTTCCTGTTTCCCCTTAGCTTATTCAGAGCTGCCTGCATAATATTCTCACCATATCCTCTCTTGCCCATTTTTTTCTTTACCTTATCAAACTCACTTCTCAATATACTTTTATCAGATGTATTAGTAGAAATCCTCCTGAATTCCCCATAACATAGGAAGTGAAGTACTTAAAAGTAGACTGGTAAAACTGGAGACAAACATTATCATCAATCTAGGTACTTTATATCCTAGAGGGTTGAATTTGGAAGTAAACTGGGACTTATAAGATTTAATGTACAGATGGATAGGCAAGGTAAAATAATAAATGTCATAATAAATAAATGTAAGTAGGAAATGTTTAGTGGCACATTTAATTATTGTTAGTGGGATATAACTTAAATATCAGTGGGCACCATTTGCCATAGGGCATTCAATGGAAAGTGATGAAATGAAGAAGTAATAAGTCATTTACATTTATCATATAAAGAAATTTTATAATGGAAATGTGTAAAAAAAATGTGAAACAACAGTATGAAGTGGAAGATGGTTTTATATCTGTGTGAGGCACCTTTAAAATTTGGGTAATTAAAGTCATTATCATAAGGAAGTGAATGTATTTAACTAATCAGCATTGTAATTTGGGGGATATAAAATGGCTACTGAATGTAATGCGGTTATTCCTTTGAAGGCTGTTGAAGCCGAGGTACCAGAATGTGATGTGAAAATAAAGAATTGTAGCCGTAGCTGTGCTTGTGCTTGGTTTAATCTAATAGGTTTTGTATATGCCAGAAGGACTGATTTAGACAGCCCATTAGCTGAGTAAGACAGAAACTGTCTACCAGATTTTTCCAGGGCAGCACAGTGGTACTTGCCCAAATACTATTCAAGCCCCCAGGGCTGGTTAACTCTTTTGGAAATATGAGGTCGTATTTTGTTGAAAACTGTACCCAAAATCATCAAAACTCTGCCCTTCTTCTTCTTCTTGGCAGGTTGTCTGTCTTCTTGGTACTGTTAATTATTAATATTTCAACATTGTAACAAAATTGTTCCATGCTGAGCTATTCTGCATCCAGGTGGTATCATCCCAGTTCCGGTTCCCCACCCCATTTACACTGATTCTGTCTCCTTTTCCTAAAATAATATCCTTACATTTTTTTCCCTCATCCCCAGTTATCAGTCACCTCCAGCAACCAATCACCTATTTGTTCTCCCACTGGAGTGAGAGACAGAATATTCATTCCCTAGCTCAGGTAAATGTTCTACAGCTAACATATTTATTATGAGCCCATTTATTTCCCATTGGAGGTGAAAGCCAGGACCAGGTTAGCCATCATTTACATGAGGGGGTCCCCTCCTTCCCACCTACCTTCCTCCTCATGGTGTATGGTGGTTTCACTTGATACCACTGCTCAAAGAAGGCTCCCTCTACATGCCTCCATATGCAGTTGAACAGCTCCCTGGCTTACATACAAGGTGAGACACATCAGTCCAATAGCTGCTTCCAACAACCCGTCAACACTCTTGTTGGGGTCAGTCATCTAAAACATCTTTGCTTCTCTCCCCTCAAAATGGACAGGCCAGTGCCAGCCATTCATTCCCATTCCAACAAGTTCTTTTTCTGCCTGCCAAAAATAGCCATACTGTTTGTTAGTTCACTCTACAATATTACGTTGGACTGTGATCCGAACAAACCAAGTTTCAGAAAGAGTTTGGAAGTGATCTGCAGTTTGGTGTATGGTATCTAGTGGGATGCATTTTGCCTGATTCCAGCTTCCAGAATTAATTAGTTCCCTAACTGGTTTACAAGCATCTGATGTTGTGAGATCACAGCAATGTAAATGCATTTTTTCACCCTTAAAGGGTTTCTCTTTGCCCCATAGATGCGTGTCAGTGGGTTAGTATACCAAAGTAAAAGTGAGTGGTGGAAGATGATGCCCACCCATCCACCCAGACACACACATTATATTTACTTAGAGGTCTGAAGGGTATATTGTTTGATGAGTCAGCAGGTTATGAGTAACCCTCTCATATGGAACCCAACTTAGGATGTGAGGATTTTATAAACTTGCTCATGCCTTAATTTCAAAAGTTCTGGAAAAGATCTTTCTGCTCTTCTTATCAGACATTATAAACCTCATACCACTATTTTGGATATGTAGCCAATGGAATAACTTTGTTAAAGTATCCTGAATATACAGGTCAGAGTTATTTTCAGAATTCCCTGCACATACTACTGAGACCTGCACAGATTTTGCTAATGATGTATACAAAGGCACTATTCCACATGTTTGCCATTTTATAGTGGCACTCATGCTCACTGAAGCTAACTCTGGGTGCTTACCTCAAATACAGTAATTATTCTGCCCCTTGGGAAAAGGAGGACTAATGAGCAGTTGCAGACTTCTGTGACAATAGCTTCACAAGTAGCCTAAAATAGCAGGAAGAATGCGTGTGTTCTGCACAATCAACTAGGGCACTGAGCAAAACAGCTCAACAGGTGGAATATGGACACATACTAAAATAAGAGAATTAGTGGCAAAACCTGTATGATGCAAAGTGACATAATGGAAACGTATATCATAAGTGAAATATGGAACAGGCTCCCCATTCATGTGAAGCAGAGTTCCTCCCTAATCCAATTCAAGTGCAACTTGGACAATTGGATGGGAAACCAGAAATTCATCCCTGGTTTGGCCCTTATGTCTCTGATGCAAACAGGTAACCTGTAAATGGTTTGTCTCCCAGACTCATGCTTACACTTATCAAGGGTATCAGAACTTGGCAGAGATTTGGGATGCATGGCTAGGCTTAAAAAGGCCCATATGGTCATTAGCCTAGAAAACACCTATGAACCTATGAACTCACCAGTCATTCCATGTAGATGAGACATAAGGTTGAAAGGGCATCAGCTGTATTTCTCTTTTCATCAGAAAGCTCACTAGCATTATTTATCCTGTCATCATTTCTGGATTTTTTTTCTCTCTTTGCTATATGTGTACTAGGCAAAACAGCCTGTCCTTAAGAGTAAATGGAGACAGTATTCAAACAAAAGTCCAACCCAGATTAGATCATAGGGAAGTGGAAAATGTGGGAAGCAAACTAAGAAACAGAATGTAACCACTTGACAGCACATATCCTTAACCCATCAAGCTGTTAATCCTAGTGGACAGCAGTGGCAACAGAGTCAATGACTGTGCATCTAGGCTTCACCACTTAGCCGAAAATGCCTCACCAGAAGACTGCAAGAAAATGCAGTACAAACAGACATACCCGAGACAATAAACAAAAGAAGGAAGAGGAAAAGCACTGTAAATGCCTTGTGATGAAAGGTGCATATCAAGCTGTAGTTAGTCAGTAAATGGGAGCTTGTCAAGGAATCGCAAGCTCAGCTATATTGCTGAGGTGAAAATAGCATGCAGGAGAGGGGGGTGTGGGGGAGGGGGACCAGGAAGGCAGGAAGTTATTTAAAATCAGAAAGGGAAGGGGAGTTTGTGCCAACGTAGATGGGTAGGCAGAGGAGGGGCTTTAAAAAGCCACAAGTAGCCAGGCAAGATCTCTTTACAACAACAGAGCAGGACAGAGCAGAACAAGGATAGAAGAAGCAGTGGTTCACAGGCATGAACAGGAGAAGCAAGTGGTAGGTAGGGTAGGTAGCTGTCACAGCCATGAAGGGCGGGAGGGCAGACCTGAAAAACTAAAATTGCAAAGGAGTCTGCTTGGTCTGGGGAGGGGAGCAGGCTCACAAAGCTTGGCCCTTTTCTGGGTGGGCCACCCTATAGTGTAGCGGCAGACTGAGGGCCATATCCTGGGGTCCCAGAAGTGGCAGATCCCCTTGAGCCACTGGTATCTGGCTGAAATGTGACAGGGGACTGTTGGTGTTTGGTTGTAGATCCCTTCAGCCATTGGTGTTTGTTGAGCATTTACAAGGACTATTGTGGTATGTTATGGCCTGGTTGACTGGATTTGAATTTCTTCCGAGTTCTGCCATTTGTGCACATCTGAATAATCTTGTGGCATTGCCACCATGTCCTGGGTCGTAACAGAAAAACAACATATATTTACAGTTGACAATCAACATGCCTACTTTTGGGGGAGGGGTGGGGGTCAGGGGTGGTAACGAGGGCTGAAAAGAATATTTAAATCCACAAAGTCAGTGCCCAGAGGTCAAGAGTGAACCTTATACTCTGGAGGTGTGAAATAGGGTGTTTAACCAATGAGTCACTGTGCTGCTCAGAAGTATAAGTTATATTTTGTATTACTATGTAAAATGTAAAATGAGTACCCTCCTACCTACTGGAACTATAAATCAAGCTTCTGGCATTTTTTCTGTGCTCCATCCTTCTGTTCTATCTCAGTGCTGTGGAAGCAGTATGAAGAGGAAGAGTTGACTTGCACTAGATGCTATTAAAGGGAATATCTGCTGCCTTTTCTGCTTCAGAACAGTGCATAAAAGTCAACTTGCTTTGTTCCTTTTCAGGCCCTTATATAACTGTAATGTCTGCATTGATACTAATACTGTAAAAGGCCATAGTAGATAGGGTATTAGGGTATTAACAGGTTTATGACGATGGTGCTATTCATAAAAAAGGGTATTAAC
The DNA here is from genome assembly GCF_019279795.1 of Protopterus annectens. Lineage (NCBI taxonomy): Eukaryota > Metazoa > Chordata > Ceratodontiformes > Protopteridae > Protopterus > Protopterus annectens. Next base: position 326,987,749 of record NC_056730.1, on the reverse strand, counting down.
AGGTTTATGATGGTGGTGGTGTTCATAAAAAAGGGCATTAACAGGTTTATGATGGTGGTGGTGTTCATAAAAAAGGATATTAACAGGTTTATGATGGTGGTGGTGTTCATAAAAAAGCCTATTAACAGGTTTATGATGGTGGTGGTGTTCATAAAAAGGGTATTAACAGGTTTATGATGGTGGTGGTGTTCATAAAAAAGGGTATTAACAGATTTATGATGGTGGTGGTGGTGTTCATAAAAAAGGCTATTAACAGGTTTATGATGGTGGTGGTGTTCATAAAAAAGGGTATTAACAGGTTTATGATGGTGGTGGTGTTCATAAAAAAGGCTATTAATAGGTTTATGATAGTGGTGGTGTTCATAAAAAAGGGTATTAACAGGTTTATGATGGTGGTGGTGTTCATAAAAAAGGGTATTAACAGGTTTATGATGGTGGTGGTGTTCATAAAAAATGGTATTAACAGGTTTATGATGGTGGTGGTGTTCATAGAAAAAGGGTATTAACAGGTTTATAGGTTCATAGGTTCATAGGTTTATACTAGGCTATCTGCCCTAAGGCATTTATAAGCCTAGCCCAAATTTTTGTGGCTTACGCCACCCCTTATATGAAAAAATACTGTGCCCATTAGTTTGTTGTGCCTCTGTCCAGCAGTGACACAGAGATGATTCCCGGGGTAAACCTACGATCTCCCATCCACAGGTCTAGATTTCTCTTGAACAGAGTCAGCAAGGTGCTCTGCCTCACATGGACCGGGATTTTATTCCACAGCATAGGGAGTCTCTGAGTGATAAATCTATCCCTCCAGCACGTCCTATTTATATCCGTGCTAAGGTTTAAGTCGCTTGCTCTAGTGGTTTTGGTGGATTTGGATTTTTGAGGTGGAGCATGTCCATTAATTCGGGTTGGACATGGCCTTGTATGTCAGGCACATGTCACCTCTGAGCAGACGGTATGCGACTGAATAGAGCTGGAGTTTCTTCAATCTGGCAGCATATGACAGATTTTGGAGTCCCTTTATCCTTTTGGTGAGGAACTTTTGGGGTCTCTCCAATTGCTGCAGATGTCAGGTGAGATACATCCCGAATGGGGCATTGTACTCGATCATTGGTCTGATAAGTGAAGAGTACAGGGGAACAATGACCTCACTAGATCTGGATGTGAATCCCTTCATGATCAGGTGGGCAATGTAGAAGGTCTTTCTAACCACTTTAGCAGCGTGAGTGTCAAAAGAAAGGCCACTGTCAACCTGGGTCCCCAGGTCCCTGATAACCTCTTCTGTGCTTAGTGGATTGCCACCTATATGGTAGCTTGGGGTTACCTTGTTTTTCCCGAAGGGTATGACTATACATTTTTGGCGTTTAACTTCAGGCCATGGCTCTGGCACCAGCTATCTGTTTCCGTGAGTCCCTTCTGAAGGATATCCGTGTCCGATGCACTTTCCACTATGGCCCAGTTTGCAGTCGTCTGCAAACTTTGTCAGCAAAGTCCTCCCATGTTGGCCTGTACTTCTGAGAAGTAGATGCCAAACAATAGAGCAAGGACCGAGCCCTGTGGGACACCACTTGTGACCCGGCTTGGAGTCTGACATAGCGCCAGCAACTCTAACCCTGTGGGTTCTGTCCTTAAGCCAGTTTGCAACCCATCTTGTGACATATGGGTTTACATTTAAGCTGGTAAGTTTTCTACAATACCGAGTGGGGTATTGTGTGAAGCCTATGCAAGGTCAAGGTAGGCTGTAGGACTACCTTTCCCTCATCAATGGCCTTGGTGACTGTTTGAAGAAGTCGACCAAGTTCAAAAGGCATGATCTTCCCTTGACAAAGCCAAACTGGGTCGGGTCCAATGTCTGCAAGTCCCTATATCATTGATTATGGGCTCCATTATGATCCTCTCCATAGCTTTGCAGACTAGACTTGTTAAGCTAATGGGGCGGTAATAAGAGGGTCTGTAGAGGCTCCTTTGTGGAGTGGGACCACAGTTGCCGTCACGCCACTCCTTGGGCACGTATCCTGTGGTAAGGCTGAGATTAAACAGCTGCCTTATGTGCGGGTTTAATTCCTCATTTAGCTCGTGTAGCACACAGCCGGGGACACCATCGGTCCCATTGATGCTGTGTTTTTAGCTTTAGAGAGAGCAGCTTTCACCTGCGCATTTGAGATGTCCGGGAGGCTACATTCGGCTGGGATAGTTATCTCTCCTTTAGGGGGGGAGAGGGGGGTGAAGTTTGCACTGAACCTGTCTGCCAGTATGTTGGCAATGTCTGTGGGTTCAGTGATTTTTGTATCATTTTGGACTATTTCTGAGCATATCTGGGAGTTTCCACCCAGGTTCCTAACATAGCTGAAAAAGGCCTTATGATTGTCCTTTGAATCCATGGCAATTTTTCTCTCAAAATTGGCCTTAGTTGATTTTATGAGTGCTCGTATTTTTTACTAATAATGATCAGGGTGACTTCCCTTTTATGGATTTTGTTCTGTCATGTAATAGCTTTCTCCTCTTATTGTAAAGTTTGTTAATGGCTGGGGTCCACCAGACTGGACGTTTGCCCTTTGTGGAAAGAGTCTTGGTTTTATTTGGGATTGCCTGATCCATGCAGTCCTGGAGGTGTTCATAGAAGGCATTTGTAAGGGCTTCCGCAGCTTGGGTTGTGGTTTCCACTGGCTCAGGGGCCTTGAAGGATACCACACCAGTCTTGAGTAGTGTGAAGTTTGCTTTAGAGAAGTTCTTCACTATGGTCTTTTTGTTTGGGGTGGGGGCGGGATGTGGATTTCCAGTGAGATTAGTTTATGATCAGATCTCACCAATGAGGATATACTTCGGTGTGGAGCATTTTGTCCCCATGTTTGTGACAATGAGATCTAGTATATTTTCTCCTCTCATGGGAACAGTGACTAGCTGTTCCATGGCATTTGAATTTATGAACTCCAGGAACCATTGGGCTAGAAAGTTAGGGCTTGAGTAATGTTCCCAGTCTATATTCGGGTAGTTGAAGTCACCCAATATGATGGTGTTTGGAGATACATTTATACCCTCCAGTGTCTTCAGGAAGGCTGTGTGGGGTTCCTGAGTTTGAGAGGGTGGCCTGTAGCATGCTACAATTTGTAGAGCAGTTTTGCCTATGGTTAGTTGCACCTGGATGGTTTCGAAGCTTAGATGCGTTGCCACCAACCTGGAGGTGTGGATATCCTTTATGAATATGGATACACCCCTCCTTTTATGGTGTGCTCCGGGTTTTGGGGCGGGCATGATATGAGGTAAAACCTAATAGTGCCGGGGTGCTCTCAGGAGCCTTGAACCAGGTTTCAGTTACAGCACAGACATCGATGTTCTCCATACTGAGAAGGGCCTCGAGTGCGTGCATTTTGAGATTTAGACTTCTGGCATTGAGCAGCATTACCCTCAGTTTCTTCCCATTTTTGTTTTCTAGGGTGGTAGGTTTAGAATTTGAGCCTTGCCTAAAAAAGGCACTATGGGGGTGGCAAGAGCCTTAGCCAATATCCGGATGATGGCGGTGGTGTTCATAAAAAAGGGTATTAACAGTTGGATTATGACGGTGGTGGTGTTCATAAAAAAGGGTATTAGGTTTACGACAGGGGTGGTGTTCATAAAAAAGAGTATTAACAGGTGGTTTATGACAGTGGTGGTGTTCATAAAAAAGGGTATTAGGTTTATGACGGTGGTGGTGTTTATAAAAAAGGGTATTAACAGGTTTATGACAGTGGTGGTGTTCATAAAAAAGGCTATTAACAGGTTTATGATGGTGGTGGTGTTCATAAAAAAGGGTATTCACAGGATTATGACGGTGGTGGTGTTCATAAAAAAGGGTATTAACAGGTTTATGATGGTGGTGGTGTTCATAAAAAAGGGTATTAACAGGTTTATGACAGTGGTGGTGTTCATAAAAAAGGGTATTACCAGGTTTATGACGGTGGTGGTGTTCATAAAAAAGGGTATTAACAGGTTTATGACGGTGGTGGTGTTCATAAAAAAGGCTATTAACAGGTTTATGATGGTGGTGGTGTTCATAAAAAGGGTATTAACAGGTTTATGATGGTGGTGGTGTTCATAAAAAAGGGTATTAACAGGTTTATGATGGTGGTGGTGTTCATAAAAAAGGGTATTAACAGGTTTATGACAGTGGTGGTGTTCATAAAAAAGGGTATTACCAGGTTTATGACGGTGGTGGTGTTCATAAAAAAGGGTATTAACAGGTTTATGACGGTGGTGGTGTTCATAAAAAAGGGTATTAACAGGATTTATGATGATGGTGGTGTTCATAAAAAAGGGTTTTAGGTTTATGATGATGGTGGTGTTCATAAAAAAGGGTATTAACAGGTTTACGACAGGGGTGGTGTTCATAAAAAAGGGTATTAACAGTTGGATTATGACGGTGGTGGTGTTCATAAAAAAGGGTATTAACAGATGTATGATGGTGGTGGTGTTCATAAAAAAGGGTATTACAGGTTTATGACAGTGGTGGTGTTCATAAAAAAGGGTATTAGGTTTATGACGATGGTGGTGTTCATAAAAAAGGGTATTAACAGGTTTACGACAGGGGTGGTGTTCATAAAAAAGGGTATTAACAGTTGGATTATGACGGTGGTGGTGTTCATAAAAAAGGGTATTAACAGATGTATGATGGTGGTGGTGTTCATAAAAAAGGGTATTACAGGTTTATGACAGTGGTGGTGTTCATAAAAAAGGGTATTAACAGGTTTATGACAGTGGTGGTGTTCATAACAAAGGGTATTAGGTTTATGACGGTGGTGATGTTCATAAAAAAGGGTATTAACAGGTTTATGATGGTGGTGGTGTTCATAAAAAAGGGTTTTAGGTTTATGACGGTGGTGGTGTTCATAAAAAGGGTATTAACAGGTTTATGATGGTGGTGGTGTTCATAAAAAAGGGTATTAACAGGTTTATGATGGTGGTTGTGTTCATATAAAAGGGCATTAACAGGTTTATGATGGTGGTGGTGTTCATAAAAAAGGGTATTAACAGATTTATGATGATGGTGGTGGTGTTCATAAAAAAGGCTATTAACAGGTTTATGATGGTGGTGGTGTTCATAAAAAAGGGTATTAACAGGTTTATGATGGTGGTGGTGTTCATAAAAAAGGCTATTAATAGGTTTATGATAGTGGTGGTGTTCATAAAAAAGGGTATTAACAGGTTTATGATGGTGGTGGTGTTCATAAAAAAGGGTATTAACAGGTTTATGACGGTGGTGGTGTTCATAAAAAATGGTATTAACAGGTTTATGATGGTGGTGGTGTTCATAGAAAAAGGGTATTAACAGGTTTATGATGGCGGTGGTGTTCATGAAAAAGGGTATTAACAGGTTTATGATGGTGGTGGTGTTCATAAAAAAGGGTATTAGGTTTACGACAGGGGTGGTGTTCATAAAAAAGAGTATTAACAGGTGGTTTATGACAGTGGTGGTGTTCATAAAAAAGGGTATTAGGTTTATGATGGTGGTGGTGTTTATAAAAAAGGGCATTAACAGGTTTATGATGGTGGTGGTGTTCATAAAAAAGGGTATTAACAGGTTTATGATGGTGGTGGTGTTCATAAAAAGGGTATTAACAGGTTTATGATGGTGGCTGTGTTCATAAAAAAGGGCATTAACAGGTTTATGATGGTGGTGGTGTTCATAAAAAAGGGTATTAACAGATTTATGATGGTGGTGGTGGTGTTCATAAAAAAGGCTATTAACAGGTTTATGATGGTGGTGGTGTTCATAAAAAAGGGTATTAACAGGTTTATGATGGTGGTGGTGTTCATAAAAAAGGCTATTAATAGGTTTATGATAGTGGTGGTGTTCATAAAAAAGGGTATTAACAGGTTTATGATGGTGGTGGTGTTCATAAAAAAGGGTATTAACAGGTTTATGATGGTGGTGGTGTTCATAAAAAATGGTATTAACAGGTTTATGATGGTGGTGGTGTTCATAGAAAAAGGGTATTAACAGGTTTATGATGGCGGTGGTGTTCATGAAAAAGGGTATTAACAGGTTTATGATGGTGGTGGTGTTCATAAAAAAGGGTATTAGGTTTACGACAGGGGTGGTGTTCATAAAAAAGAGTATTAACAGGTGGTTTATGACAGTGGTGGTGTTCATAAAAAAGGGTATTAGGTTTATGATGGTGGTGGTGTTTATAAAAAAGGGTATTAACAGGTTTATGACAGTGGTGGTGTTCATAAAAAAGGCTATTAACAGGTTTATGATGGTGGTGGTGTTCATAAAAAAGGGTATTCACAGGATTATGACGGTGGTGGTGTTCATAAAAAAGGGTATTAACAGGTTTATGATGGTGGTGGTGTTTATAAAAAAGGGTATTAACAGGTTTATGACAGTGGTGGTATTCATAAAAAAGGGTATTACCAGGTTTATGACGGTGGTGGTGTTCATAAAAAAGGGTATTAACAGGTTTATGACGGTGGTGGTGTTCATAAAAAAGGGTATTAACAGGATTTATGATGATGGTGGTGTTCATAAAAAAGGGTATTAACAGGTTTACGACAGGGGTGGTGTTCATAAAAAAGGGTATTAACAGGTGGTTTATGACGGTGGTGGTGTTCATAAAAAAGGGTATTAGGTTTATGACAGTGGTGGTGTTCATAAAAAAGGGTATTAACAGGTTTATGACAGTGGTGGTGTTCATAAAAAAGGTTATTAACAGGTTTATGATGGTGGATTATTTAAAATTCACTATTGGAACAAAAGGGTTGGTTGTCAATTTCTTGGATGTTTCCCTTAAATGGGACTTTGAGGAGAATAGAATATACAGTTGCATTTATCGGAAGAAAACTTTTAATAACGGATATCTGCACTATAGGAGTGGTCATCCTAAGTACGTTACTAACAACATTCCAAGAGGGCAGTTCATTAGAGCGAGCCGCATGACTACTAAGGATGCGGACTTTGCTCAGGAACTTGCCTTTATTACCACTTTATTTGTCAACAGAGGTTATGACGAATCAACCCTTGTCCACATTAGTGCTGACATTTGCTCTAAAAGAGATGACAAATATTTTCCATTATTGAATTTAAAATCTGACGATGTGTGTTCCTTAACTAAGAATACCTCTGGTAAAGAAACAAATGTTAATTTAATTTGCTCCTTGGAAATGAGCTCTGACTGTCGGAATATTCAAAATATTATAAATAAAAATTGGAGAATTATAAAAGGAAATTCTGACATTTTTCGCATTTTGGGAGAAAAACCTGTGTTTGTTCAAAAGAATAGTTTTAACTTAAAACGGATTTTGGAGAATCAGCAGGGAAGGACTTCTAGTTTTGTGTCCCACAAGAAAGGTATGTACAGTTGCAACCAATGCAACATATGTAGGTTCATTTTCACTGGTCCCTATATTTCTGTTAGTACTTTTAACAGGACACTTGCGGTCCCCGGGTATGTGAATTGCTGTACGAGTGGGGTCATCTACATTGCTTTATGTTC